>NW_015386658.1:122272-125133 GCF_001527695.2 Protobothrops mucrosquamatus | reverse complement strand
GTAATCTCAAGCTAACGGTCACAAAACTGAATTGGACACGTGGAACATTGATGGACTTTTTAAAGATATCTCTGAAAGGTGTCTGGATAGGATATGTTAAATTGAAACCGACTCCAATTTCTCCTCAACTGTACCCCATGTCAACACATTTCTCATTTTTTGTGTAGAATAAATAGAATAGAATAGAATTCTTTATTGGCCAAGTATGACTGTATATCCTGTACTAGTAAACAAGAAAACATGAGATCCCAGTATTTTGAAGTAATTGTTCAAATTTATATTTGGATTGGTTTTGCTGCTTTGAATGGCAAGTAGCAATCTCTTCAACAATTTCAAATATTGAACTATGCTAATACCTCCTCCCATATGCATTCCTATCAACTGTGAATCAAACTGATGCTCAGCAGGAACAGGGTCAATATGTATAAGCCAAAAATTTCATTTTTGATGTGTGTCGTTGTGCCCACGGTAAAAAAAATGACAATAAAGGTTATCTTATCTTATCTATTTTATCTTATCTAAAAAAGATGAACTTTAGGGGACTTACAGATCTTCTCCCTTCCCCTTCTGGAGGGAACTCTGTCACAACAAATGCTTGTGTGTTCCTCTTTCCTTGAGGAAAGAAGTTTTGCAATCAGCCAGTGGACTCTCTGGAGTATGTAAACGACCTCTATCCTCTGCGATTTTGATGAGCTTGTGTTAGTGAAGATGTTAAACATTACATTATTTTTGATGCCATACTGGCTATCATGCCATGTGAAATTGTCTCAACACCTTCATCTGAGCAGTTACATTCTGAATATGCCATAGCATTGTGTCTCCCTTCCAACACCTTTAAGGATGAGGCTTTAAATCTCACTGGCACGCCCTTCTGTGCAAGATGGAGATTACTGGAAAAAAGTAACTAGGAATAGTGAAAGATCTACGACAGAGGCCCCATAACAAAAGTTTTAAAAATGATCTGTTGTTTCACAGACTCTGTTGGCCTCTAACATAGCTTTCTCTGGTTAAAAATACAGATTGGACTGACAAATCAAAATAAGGTAAATCAAAGGCTGTATTTTTTCCCAAGAAGAAATAAACTTAGCAGCAAAGATACACTGGAATAGAAACTCATCCCAGAACAGTCCTCTCAGCCAGCATGCCAAACAACAAATTCTCAAGAGGGCATCCACAGAGACACAACCCAGTTCCTGCAGAGTAAGAACATTTGGCACATATCAAGGAACTTGAAACATAGTTCATAAACATTTTATTGGATTGCTTCTAAGGGCATTTTATCTTTATGAGAAACTGTGTGTCATACAGCAGGCTTAAAACCTTAGCTTTAAGTAATTTAAGTATTGCAGGGGCAAAGTTATTACTATTACAACTAGCAAATCTAATTATAGCATTGGAAGCCTTTGGGGCATATTTTATAATTTCTAAGGTTTGTTGTTTCAAAGCAGTGAAAGACTGAAGTAGATTTTTTAAATATATGCAATATAATCTGCATAGTTAGAATGCCACCAATTTTCCAATTATGGTGGCAGTTAGTGCATATCTTGGTGAATAAGGACACCTTTGTTTTAGGTTAATTTTCAATTTTTCATCATGCTGGAATGTATGCCAGAACTGAACATTCTCCAAGAGCCATCCTGAGTCTGTAGATTGCTTTCATTGAAGTTGAAAATGAAAATGTTTGCCTGTTTCAACATTGCTGGACAGGTATTTCCAATATGATGTTAATCCATTTATGTTAAGCACACTTTGCATTTTCACATAATCATAGAATTGGTAGAAACTTTGGAGAGCTTCTATTCCAACCTATCATCCAGGCCAGGAATATTCATAGCATTCCAGACAAAAGGCTTTCTAAAATTTGCTTTAAAAATTCCAGTGATGAAGCATCTCTTTCAGTTTTCCTTTTTAATAGGTCTCATAGTCAGGAAATTCCTCCTCATTTTGATTTGGATCTCCCTTTGTTGCGCTTCCGCCCACTGATCCTGCCATAGAAAATAATTCCACACCTTTTATTTATTATGATCGCTCTTCAAGTATTGGAACAGAAAAAGATAATTTGGGAGTTGGATAGCCATAAAACTAGCCATCAATCCTACAATGTTTCTTGCAAGAATCTGACTACTCACCTTCTTTTTCATATCTTTTTGTTGTGATCCTAAAAGATACAAAATATCTCTCAGTAGCTCAGTATCACTAAGAACACCGATATTCCTTAAAAAAATGGGCGGGTAGTTTGTTAATCAGCAAGTATGACTTTAAAAAAAAATCAGCTACCTCAATTTCTCTGATGCTTGTGTCAGCTGTTTTTGTTCTAAAATTGAATTATAGGAAAAAGATGTTAGGATAGGGAAAAAGGAAAAAAAAAAACCCCGCTGCAAATCAAATTAACTGGGAGTCAAATCAAAAGTATGAATTTTGTGTGCATCAACTTCAACTGCAATGATTACAGCTTAATCACTGATTTCTAAAATCCCAAACAGAGATTCAAATTAGGCATTTGAATTATTTTTTATCATGGTCCAGCAGTCTCTAGTAATTGTGATATGCTATTCTGCGTAACAACAGAAAAATAAACCTTTTACAGTCAGGTAACTGTTCTCAAAGGGAAGATGTGTCCCCTTCCCAAGAACAGATGTAGCTACTAATATGATTAAAGCATCTGCAGATGGTGTGGAGCTGACACTGGCAGCAATTTCAGATAGTATACTGTAGGTGAATTCTCAGCTCCTACCCTTATTACCTGAAAACATGCTTTTTGAAGCTTTATTTTTATGTTATTGTTCCTATTTTTGTAAACTTACCAACTCAATGTTAGAGAGCCTATGTAGTTCAACATTCTATTCCAACTCTGGTCATCT
>NW_015386658.1:94495-120098 GCF_001527695.2 Protobothrops mucrosquamatus | reverse complement strand
CTGCAGATGGTGTGGAGCTGACACTGGCAGCAATTTCAGATAGTATACTGTAGGTGAATTCTCAGCTCCTACCCTTATTACCTGAAAACATGCTTTTTGAAGCTTTATTTTTATGTTATTGTTCCTATTTTTGTAAACTTACCAACTCAATGTTAGAGAGCCTATGTAGTTCAACATTCTATTCCAACTCTGGTCATCTGGATTCTAGAAGACTATTGGAAACCCAAAGTTGGGAAATGAATGCAAGCTAACTCTTCCCTTCCCTCATAAATAATACTCAGAGGAATTCTGCTTTCAGTATTGCAGGCAACATATACTGTAGTTCTCAAATTCTCACTGCTCACTGAAGTGTTAGCTATCTCATGGTCAAAAGCCAACAGTATTATTCTGATGCGGCTGCTACCAAAATGAGGAACAGACGACTCTCTCTCTCTCTCTCTCTCTCTCCCTACAGACGTTGGCAAATTGGCAAAATAAATTGAATATTGATTACAGCATAAATATATCTGGCAATTGATTACATAGCAGTCACTGTAATTCTTAATAAATCAAATATTTTCCAGCTTACCAAGGAAAACCCAGGTACCTGATAGCTGTGTGCTGCAAAAAAAAAGTATCTGATTCTCCTTTTTCATGGCTTCACTACATCTTTTCACAGTAAAATTCATATTACAGTATGATAGTCAAATTTCATAACCAAATTTCATTTAAGTATGCTCTGCCTAAGAACCACTACATAACCTCACTTTTAGTATTAAGAACCATGGGGGGGGGGAAGTACTTCTGCATTAACTTTCAAACATGCTTAATTTTATTCACCTCTATCGTGTCTCCTATTATTTGCTTTTTGTCTTAAATTAAAAACCGGCTTGTCCTCAGAAGGTCTATTGTTTACATTCTTTCATTTAGAGACCTGTGTATTAATTCATATTCTCCACTTCCTATGTTCTTCTGCCAAGAGGACCACTTATCTAATTACTGGTAAGTTCCTCTGGAATCTTTGATGAGGGTCTTAATCAAAAGCTTTTTGAACATCTACATTAAGTGTCTATCACTTATCTACATGTTTTTTGACATGTTCAAACATTATAAAAACTTAGTTCTTACTTTATAAAAGTAATTATATAGACACACAGAGTACAGTATTGCCTTTAACACTTTTCATCAATTTACCTAAAAATATATGCTGTTAATTGGTCTGTAATTTTCTGAAATTGCCAATCTCCCCGAAATCATTTTTGTATATTGATGATATACTACCACGACCCAGATATCAAACCCCATTTTAGGGACATGATAAGTACTTTATAGAAAATTAGATATTTCATATTTTAAGTTTTCAAAAAAAAGTTTGTTTTGTTTAAATGGTAGCCACATATAAACATGTAAGTATATCTCCGTGGTATAAATAAATGCCCAAAGGAAGAAGAGATCCTTTGTGCATAGCTGGGGCATGGGTTATCAGGAATGCTTCAGCAATGAATATTCCTGAATTGCTGCCTAGATAATCAGTTTTGTACTGAATTTGCCTACAACTGATCCCCAGCTCAAAAAGAGGAATATATTATATTCTGCTGCTGTGCTAGAGAAGCATGGAGACTGTGATCAGATGTCCTTCCATCTTCACTCCTTTTATTGGCTCTAGCTAGGCAAAACACTGCAAAGAATTTACTCATTCCAGCTGTATTGGGTAATTTTACCAATATTCTGTAGCACTCATGAAGAAGCGTAGCTTCTCTTAGTAAATAACTTGATAGCTGTTGTGTTTTCATTTTCCTCTATCTCTCAAAACTGCTGCTTTAAATATCAGATTGATCTGAGAATCTTTATCCATTGTTTGACAGAATGAGAGGGCTAAGCTGCATGAATGGCCTTGGTGAAGTGTCTGGACATCCTTGGTCCAACCTGAAATTAGGTTGGAAAGCCGAAGAAAAGGAGGACATTGTCAGCCTTTTTTCAGGTATGGCTGGAAACTTCTGCTTTCTAGATGGTGACATTCAGGACATGACATGATGAGTCATAGACTTGATTCAGATGAGTTATTGCAGGCTTGAATGAAGCCAAACATAGCAAAATATCTGCTCCTACAGTTCATAGCAATCAAATATTGATTTACTTGACTTCAGTGCAGTTAGCTTTGCATTGGATTCTACATTGTCACTTAAGGCTCGGGAAGCTTCCCAGGCTCACGGTATATTCAGCCAGCTGTGTCTGCCTGGCCTAGCAGTTGCAATCCTCTCTCGGCAGAGATAGCTTAGCCACAATAATCCATGCTCTGATAACTTCCCATCTGGATTACAGTTCAGTATTTTCCTGAATGTTCAAATCTGTAGCTATTTGTTTTACTTAGTTTTGTTGTTATCATTCTGTAAAGTTTCTAAATAGTGCTATTTGTACTCTAAAATAAATGAATGTACAAATCTGCAAGGTCAGTAGATTATGCATTTTATCTTATCCTTGTTTCTTTTGGTCTGACTAGCTTATTTTTAACTGATTTTTTTTTCAAAATATCCTCAATCTACAATGTATTAACTGAAACTTTAGATGCTTAAAACCATTTGCCATGATTTAATATAGAAGCCATAAAACTGAATATTCATCACAGCCTCTTCAGTAAGTTTTGCCAAATATTTAAATTACTAGAGTCATTAAAGGGATTGCCACATGATAGATTTTTAGAAGCTCTCAATATAAGAAAATTATTGAGACTTAGACTATGACTACAAATGTTGATCTCAACATAAAACAGAAGAACTATTAATATCAGTTGTTTACTTCGGGAGTTGCTATGAGATGAATATATATTATTCAACTTAATTAACTGCTTTTAACCAGTTCATCAACATTTATTATTTAGAACTAGAAATGGTATCAACTAGCATCTGCCAAGGACCCAGTTAACTATTTTCTGTAGGCTTTTAAGAATTCTTCAATAGAAAAGCAGAGAAGCCATTTTGTTGCAGTGCTGGCTCTTCCTGAGGTAGCCATAATTACTAAACACAAATGCAGATGGTAATGCATGTCACAACCATAAATCCTGTGTTTTGATCACCTCCTCTGCTGCATCTCACCTGCTACTGAATTCCACCTGCTAGAGAGTGCTATAAAAGCTCAGGCTATTTAGGAGATGGCAAGAATTTAGAGCTACTATGACTGTTTTGGCACAACACAACCTTTTCCTTTTGTGCCAGTACCACTTGTCGTGTGGATTAATAGTGATCAGTGGGGAGATAGATGCCTTCTCATTTCCACTGTGCAGTTGGCATGTGACTTTAAGAGCTGATGATCCATATATATGAATTGAGGTGATATGGCTAGGACTCTCTGCAGAGGAGTTAGCAACAGAAAGAGACAGCTGACATTAATTCTGAAATAAATATTAGACCTGAGTACTTCTGTAGTTTTGCTTTTTTTTCCTAGGATGCTATAAAGATAAACTAAACAGATGGTATATGAATTCTATGTAAAACATTTAATTAGGCCAACAAAAGCAGTACTCCACCAGCTGTTCTAGCTAATGACCTTGGGAAATGTAGACAACCCAGACAGAAAAATACATCTTTCTCCATTCAGACGTAGTTTCTTTTTTCCTTTTCACAATTTTTCCTCTTGGTTTCATGCCATTTAAGAAAGGAAGAATTTGCTAGAAGGGAAAGGTTGACAGAAGGCAAGAAATAGCAACACTTGTCAAAACTATTTACTTGAGCACAAAACATGTCTTATCTTTTATAATAATTCTAAACATGATTTCAATTTTAATATATTTTCACTATTAAGAGAGTTTTGTCATAAAAAATGAGGAAGATGAAAAGCAACTTCTTGCAATGACACCTAAGAATGATAGCTGATCCTAGGCAGATAATACTCATTCCTGTGTCTCCCAGACATAATTTTTAGCATGTAGCAAGAAAGATGGCTGCCATCACAGAAGTATCCCTCCTTAACTGAGGAAATGGTTTCAGTGGTTTTAATTCAAGACTTTGAAAAGGTCAGTGAGCAGAGCTCTGCAGCAAATGTATGGAAGATGTTTGAACTCTTCAACCTACAACTTACCCTGCTGCTACACTAGTATTAATATGGAAAAATAGTTTGATAACTCATGACCACAAATGAGTGACAGCACTCATCTCTGAGGCTTAAATATCTCCATAGATGTGGAAAATGCCACATATTTTTACCTTTTCCTATTTTCCTTGCCAGTGCTTTTTTTGTAAAAAAAAAAAAAAAAAGGTGCCAGAACTCACACATGTCATACAACCCGCCTTGCCTACCCACAAAGTTTACCTTTGTAGTTGGAAAAAAACCCCTCAATTTTTAGTGTATCTAAAAGACTAGATTTTGTTCAAGGCAACTCTGGAATATCTGTTGAAAAAAGGTGCCGGAACTCTGTTCCGGCGCATTTTATGACAAAAAAAGCCCTGCTCCTTGCAATCTATTCATTCTTGCCTTCAATCCTATCACGTGATCCTTCCCAGATTCCTCTCCCTTCACTATTTTGCCTTTCCTCATCTCTGCCATTCATTATGTTTCCTGCTGCGCTCATATCACCTATTACACTTGGTTTACTTAGCATTTGCAGTGTTTGACAACAGGCTGACTCATTTTTCACTAGTGAACTAAATGTACCACCTGCTGCTCACCTTCTGCCATCAATCTGTGTTTGTAACAGCTAATCAATAGTTTGCTGTTGAACCAGACTTCTATTTAAGACCTTCAGGTATGTCAGAACTATAATTTCCAGAATTTCCTACCAGTTGCAGTTCCGGTATATTTGGAGAGCATCAGGTTGTGAAAAGCTGCAACAGATTCCCTATTCTTTTCCTTTCCATCCTCCTGAGATAACCTCATACAGAACAAGAAATGGTTTTGAACACACATCTCCCCAATCCTTCTTCTGCCCCTTCAATTGATAGCCTAGCATTTCATCTCAAGTGGTTATCAAGGTTCTGACTGACGAACCCAACCAAGCAAACATCTTCAAGACATTCTGATCTCTTAATGTAAAACTTTATTGAGTACATCATTTCGGCACTTATGAAAGCAAAACCAGCACTGGCAAGACCCCACCCAAACCCATATAGTCAAAGCATAGAATTCTCTCTCTTTCCTCTGGGTCAGGTCACACTGCCCAATCAATCAGAAAAATATTGTTATGAAAAAGTGTCTCTGGGTCTGGCCAGACATCTGGTGTAATGTCCTTGATTCTCACAGTCTGGCTTCTTGATCTTTGAAGTCTACATTCCAATCCCTTTCCCTCCCCCCTTCCTTGAGTTTGTTGGCAAGCTGAGAAGCAATAATTATCACACCAGCAAAACTGTGCTTTGAAACTAGACAATGGTCCTATGTATACATGAATTTTGAACTACTAGTTCATTTAAATATTTTACCTTTTATAATGTGGAAGTGAAGACTGCCTTTTGAAAGAGTAGCAAAATTCAGTATTTTAGTCTTGCTCTGACAGATCAGCATACCTTGACAAAGGGGTTAGTTAATGTAAGTCTTCCTGGACATGAGATAAGGGATTCTGAAGACCCAATATTCACAGGCCCTCATCTGCCCATTTTGGAGGTATTATTAAATTTATTTAAACCTACAAATGTTCATACACTTGCATATTTGAGTCTCTGAAATATGTAATGGAAACATTTTGCTTCTGTCTATCTGATGGTAACCTGACTCTGATATTAGAGGAAGTAATGTCTATGTATACATTCAGTATGCTGTAAGTATATCAGTTATTGATAGCAATAGCTGCAGGAAACTACAACTTCCATATTTTTATAGACTAATAAGTTGCCACTGGGGACAAAGGGTAATAGTTTTTATGGCAGTTACACAGCAAGAGAAGCTATGTAAACGAGCACAAACACACTGCAGCAACCTCAAACGTCAGAAAAAGGAAACAGATCGTCTGGCAGTGTTATCCTTTTCATAGCTTATGTTGATTATGCTATATTGGGTTGAGTAGTCAAGCACTTTTTGATGAAGTTATGTGAATATCCATTTTGTTGGAAGATGTTATATAGATTATCTGTTTCCTTCCTTTGCTGTGTAACTGCCATACATCAAAAATATCCAACACACTATTGCAACCACATGGCATCACCGTAGCACAAAATCCAACTAAAGCCTTCTAAAACATCCTAAGTAAACCAAAAGACCCAGTAGTCCCAGAAAAAAAACAGGAATCATCTACAATATACAGTGTAAAGATTGCAACAGCCACTATGTAGGACAAACAGGCAGAAGACTAGCAGATCGCATCCATGAACACCAATCAGCAGTCAGAAGAGATGATAAAAATTCTTAATTTCACAACACATGAATAAACCATCATTTCAATGGGAAACTGAGTATCCTTGTGAATCACAAACATCTAGAACAGGACCTCACTTTAGTAATACCTACTTTTCTTTTCTTTTGAACAATATTCCAGAAAAATTGATTCACAAATTTTATTTAGGTAATGCTACTAAGCAAGATGGTGGCCTAAAGGAGAAGATGCTTGCCTCCCACTTGGAAGGTTGAGAGTTCAAACCTAGGCAGCAACAGATGTTTTGCTATCAGGGTACAAAGAGAAAATATCTGCTGCAAACTCCACATAGGCATCAGCTCCATCAATCGCCCCGACTCCAACCTGATAAAAGAGATTACAGGATCATAAAAAGAAGAAAAAAGGTAATACTACTATCACATCTCTCTCTACCTTAGCATTACTACAGACAAACAGATTTTCAGTTTGAATAGAAATGACTCATGAACTTAAGAAATATCAGGCCAATTTTATATCTAGTATGACTTAAACAGAATAACACAGGAAAAGGTAAGAGGTGACAACACACATTGTTGTATTGTTGAATAAAGACCCTTCACAACTAGTACTACAGATAAATTAGTATTAGAAACCAAAATATCATTAATAATTGATAGACAATAAGTAGACAAATCACAAGACTAATGTTCATAGTGCACTTTCAAAAATGTAACAAAGAGAAAAACAATGGCAAAAATATTTTATGAGATATTTATGTTCAGTGCATTATATAGTATGACCATAATAATTTCTCATGACTTCTCTCACTGACATGGTACTTTCATCTCGTCTTTCATAACAAACACAGTAACCTGGGGTTACTAAACATATTTCCAATCTTCTGCTTCTTGATTGTTTTGTTATTGTTTTTAATTAAATCTATGAGCATAAAAAGGGAAAAGAGACAGTAACCAGATATATCACCCTTCAATTATCATAACAGTAAAATCATTTTCAATCCAATTGTCAGCAATAACTCCCAAAGTTTTAAATTACAGGCAAAGAATACACTGAGATTATTAGAAGTTGCTGGTGCTTGAAACTAGAGACATTAGAATGAATATTTTATAAATTTTACAAAGCTGGTTCAGTACTCTTAACTAGCCCTTTGCTTATGGAGACTTGAGTCTTCTGGACAAGAAAAAGTCCAAAAAAGATTTTCTTCTGTTCCAGTTAGGCCCTATTTGAACAGACGATACAGATCTTGCATACTCTTATCATTTTGGGTTACCCTTTGGTTACTAGTCCTGACTTTAACAACAATAATCTGTAATCATAACATTCATGACCTTGCAGACAGCAACCTTAAACAAATTATGGATATGGCAATTCTAAAGATGATTAATAAAACCAACATAGAATTTTCTAAACCCTATGTCAAAACTTGAAAACACTTTGATCTAACAACTGATGGCACTCAATATGTCATCCATCAATAATGCCAGCTTCTTTCATCTCATCATTTGACTTTGATCTTGCTATGATCACTCCATTCTCTTTGTTAATATGCAAGAAGATGGAAAATGTAATTTTAATATTATAGCAAACATTTTAGGAATCTTGAAATCTTGAAATACAGAAGTTTTAAAGATATAGAAAAAGATGTTGTACACTCTAACAACGGAGAAAAACATTCAAATCATCTAGGTAACAATAACAGATAAAACACCAAACGTTTACTTATGATCTGAAAAGGAGAAATTGAGGGAAGTCTTTATTTATTAATCTATTTTCTTACACTTTTAAAATGTTAATTGTAAAGCTCTCTAGTTAAAAACAACATTGAAACAAAATAAAATATAAAATTTGGCACACCGGTGTATTAAGCAATATTCAGGTACACACACATACATACGCGTATGCATGGAGGTGGGGTTCACAAAGAAACAAAATATAGAAAGTACTTCCCTCCATTGACTTCTGTCCCACTCTCTCACTGAGCATTGCTGTCTTTTTCTAACTCAGGAGAACACCTCATGTATCTGAAACTAATATAATATTAATGTTAATAATCTTTAAATTACTTTGTTAATGTTGGTACCACAAAGCAATATAGCTACAGTATTCCTGTGGGTCTGGTTGCAACAACGAAATAAAATCTATTTGTTAACAATGGTAAATTAGAGAAACAATGGCAGTTAAGATTTAGTTTTTACACTATCTTTTCGGGACATAAAGTGACTAAGTTGTCAGACACTACACACTGGGATATGAAAGAAGCAAAGACAAATGAACTAAAACCTTCAGCCCAATGCATCCCTTCAAACTTCAGTGCTGATCCATCCCCTAGGAACAGTGCTACACCTCTCTTAGACACATTTTTCATGATATATTGTACGGGAACTTCATATATGCATATACAATAATCTGGAGTAAAATGAAGACAGCTTTCATGCAATTTCAGTATAGTTGATCAAAATGTCAGACTTCAGTCTATTGATTATGGATTGACAACACCCTCATATTTTGAAAATGAAGAAAAGACTAGTTTTACTACATTATCTAACAACCAGACTTGGGCTTTGATCATATTTGAGAATATCTGCTTTGAGTAGAATTGGTCTGTTGAAATTGGCTGAGAAAGCATGCTGAGATACATTATCCATGTGAGCAGAGGGCATCTCTGGAGGTAGGTCTCCTCAGTCATGGATTCCATTTCTAGAATAGCTTTTACCCACCCATCAATACCTGCTATTGTTTTATCTTTTGTTATTAATATTTAGAAAGACTGTTAAGATCATTCTCTTTCACTGAGCCTTCAAAACCTAAGGTACTAAGTAATTTTGGAAAATAACTCATGGAGTGTCTAATTTTAATGTGGAGTTTATCACTGATCGATGGGAAAATATGTATTATAATGGATATTATGATTCTTTTTTTAAACTGTTTGTATTTTGTCATTTTTATTGTCCTGTGAACTACCTCAGCTCCTGCATGGAGGCAGGACACAAATTATCACAATAAATAATAAATTAATATCCAGCATGTACCCTTTTGCTCATTATAATGCACAGCACTGTAGCTCATTTCTACAAAAGTATTTGAAGATGTTTGCAATGAGATTAGAAACATTATGTTAATTATACTATCATGTAAATAGCCTGTGCTCCTTCTGAAGCTCCAGCACAAAATATTAAAATACTACATCCTCTCTAACTCTCAGCATGGCTACTCTGAGGGCTTCTCCATGTTGTCTGATCATGCATGTACATAGGACTCTTTAACACTTTTCCAAATGTTTGTTCAGCCCTGGCATTTATATTCTGCTTTTTCTTTGGGAACTCAAGGCGGCATTCATAGACAGTTCCCTTAATGTTATCCCTGCAATAGCAACCCTGTACAGTTGATTAGGCTGAGAGAGAATGTAGAGGGCATAGGGAATGATTTTGAAGGACAGGAGAAAGAGCTGCTACCAAGGCAATAATCAGATAAGCAACGCATGAGTTTTTTCCAAGAAACTAACTTGAGAAGACATATCAGACACCCTCCTTAGATCACAACAAAATGTTGCTTTTGCTCTTTTTTGATCTATATTCCATTTTCAATACAAGAGTGTATATAATGCTCCGTCCTTCTATTTTTTCTAAGAATAAGACTCCAAGGTTCATTAAATTGAGAAAGTGCAATTGTTATTCAGTGAGCTTCCACAACTAAGGGTATAATCTGGGAATTCCGTTCTTAGTCGCAGACCTTAACCAATATATAATATGGTGCTAACGTTAATATTAATTCCTTTCACTTATCATATCTGCTCCATGACAAACATCTGATCAAATGCATAATATCCAACTTGAATCATAGTAGCCATGAACTCCTGAACTGTCTCTCATTCTTTTTCCAAAAAAAAAGTCAGATTGAAGGCAAGCTTATTTATCTACTGAAGACATAGAAAATAATAATCCTAGTGGAATATTCTTATTGATATCAATTGTGGACATAAGGGTAACAACACATATGGAAGAACATAAAAATGTTAATTATTCATAAATGATAGCCCATGTAGCTTCACCAGCTTCAGTTTATTTGAATAATTTGACAGGATAAGCTCATAAAAATGTAGCTCTAACATCAATCTAAACTTGCCAAATGCATTAATTAAAAGTACTTGTTTTTTAATCAAAATATAGACATTTACACTGACACATGTCTATAACAAATAATTTTCAAACATGGTACAAAATTAAACGAAATTTTAAAAAAACCCACTATTTTAAAATAATTAATATAACTGATTTGGAATATCACTCTTTTTGACATTCACCACTACAGAAAAATCACATATATAAACAATATTTTAATAAAATTGTTTTAGTGCAATATTAAGTCTCTCTTTAAATATCTAACTTTACAACTAAAGAGTTTGTTGCTGCTGTTAATGTGAAAACAGTAAAGTGGCATGTGCATTACATCACTGTAACAGGATTAAAATAAAGAATATTTATTTTAATTGCATACATCAAGCCTTAATCCTCAGTTCTAAGTATTAGAACACAATGTACATGTACTTCCCCCAAAATATTAATAAATAAGCAGATGTCAATATATAATAAAACCATGTAATGCAGCCATCAATTGATACACGTCGTATATTTATGAAATGTCTTAATAGTTATTATGGGTTGTAACTAAGATGACTGGACCTGCCAGTCAAGGTTTAGTTTATCTCAACTATTTTCATGCCATTTCCTCTCCCTGCTTGGTGAGCTTAAGGAAGAATTTAAGCAGCTAACTTTCGAAAGACAAAGCAGCTAATAGCAGCAGAACAAGCAAAGAAATATGGGGCAAGGGAGAGGGCATGTTTGGCATATTTCCAAGAACTCATTTCTAATTCCTCCCCCTTCAATCCTTTAGTATATCATATACTGGTTATGATCTATACCACAGGTGTCAAACTCGATCGCATCACATGATGTATCGCGAAGTTTTTTGCCTTTGCGAAGCTGAGGTGGGCATGGCCTGCACGTGATGCATCTGACCTGCGAGCCGCCAGTTTGACACCCCTGATCTATACAATATATATTTGAGATTAGGGTGATTACTGGATGTTGATGTCAAATGGCTATATAACTCCTTTCAGTACTGCTTATGAAAGTCTGCAAATTTCTCAAACTTTCTGCTTTTTCTGAGCTTTTTGACATTTCCCCCTCCCCCAATAATATCAGAAAAACTGTTCAGGAAAAGACAGCATACAATTCAACATTATCGTGTTGATTGTTAACTGGTATAATGATATGAAAAATGTACATTAAAGACAAGTATCTCCATTACAACGTACAAAGATAAACTGTTTGATTACTGCAAGCATTTAAAAAGCATTACTGACTTGATCTAATCTGCATTACACTACATAATGCACATCTGTGTCAAAAAGATAATTAGAAACAGGGTCAGGAGTTTTAACAGCAGCAATAAAATAGAGGACAAACTTAACTTTTTTTTTTAATTGTATAAATGTTCCTCAAAGTTAATTCTATGAACTGAATAATGAATACATTTATTGCAGAGTCAGTTAATGATCAACAATATTTAAAGCCTTAAAATTCCATTATCATTTAATGAAATAACAATATTATAGTTAATCTATAGAATTTGTTTTGATGACCCACGGGCACTGTCTCAGGAGACTTGTTACTAATCTTGCAGAAGCCAGAACTACCATATATAATATTCAAGTTTGGATGGCAATTCTGAAAAAAATATGTTCTCCCAAGTTTCATTTCAAAATATTCTGACATCACCTAGGAGAGGTCAGAAGCACCACTATTAAAAATTCTACTTGTGTCATTTCAGCTCTGTAAATTCCAACACTTTATATTTAATACCAACTTACTAATAATGAAAACCTCACCTGCGATATCTTTTCAATCAATAGATGCATTCAAAGTCCATGCTAAGTTACTAATTTAGTTGCTATGCAATTCCTATTTCAAACCCCACCAGTTGTTTCCTGTGGTCTGTAAAATACTGTTGCCCATTGTTTCTGGATACCACTATTGGAATCTGAAAGCATAGATATCGCTGGTTTCAGATTTCAGTTCGTACTAACTGAATATGATGGGTGCTTAACATTTGTTTGACATCCTTAACTATAGAAGTATCAACTGTGGTTTCAGAAATGTGACACCTAGGGCATATGTATTCATATTAGTGGCTTAGCAAAATATGTTATAACTTTCATAGGCCCAACTTAAGTATGATTCAGTGCTCTCTCACAGCAAACAACCAACAAACCCACAGCTATTAACTCCTATATGTGTAGCATTATAATACGGTGGTTTCTTGGGTGATACATTTCTGGCTTTATTTACTTGTTTACTTCAAATACTTTAATACTCTTCAAACATTTGACTCTACATGGCTTATATGCAAGAACAGGCAAATACACTATAATACGCTGATCAAATAAATTATCAGAAAATCCAATAATATAGACAGCAATGTAATATTATAATCTTAAAACCATAGCACTGTAGATCATCATAATATTGACATTACATCACAATATCAGGGTGTCCTGGTTAACATGCAGGCAGATGCATTTTGCACTAGAGGCAGCTTCCAAGGTTTTTTCATGAGCAATACCTTGTAGAGCCCTTTACAGTAGTCCATCCATACAATGGCAAGAATATAAGTCACCACAGTCAATTCATTTTACGCCAGTAACCGAAGAGGGGCAAAGGCCCTTCAGGATACAGTTTTCACCTGCTGTTCCAGCAGGAGCTAAGAGTCTACTTACTGGGAAGCACAACTAAGCACAACCATCAGAGCTAAAGTTGATATTATTGCAGTTAATTTCTGAACACACATTCATTTTTGAAGATTCGGACTCATTCTGATATCTCCTTGCAGATCCATACAGCAGTCAGTCACTGAAACAAGACTTGTCCTGCATCTCCCAGACAGGCACTGTCAGTGAATGGAAGACATTCAAAGCTTCTTAACTGAGATTATAACCATATGCAAATAAGCTCCTATAAATCAGTTCATACCCATAGTATTGTTGATAATTTTGCCACTGGAAAGATTGTCCTCTGTCATGTGTATTAACAAGATGGGAAAGTTGCTTGATCTTTTGAAGTGCTTTTTAGCAGAACTCAAGGGGCCTTAGAAAGAGAGAATAGTGAATCTTCCCTTCCTTTTCACCTTTTGCATATTTTTCACCCATACAATTACAATTTTTGGATATAAAAAGCAACTAACTGGGAGTCCACACTTGGCTATCGCAGAATTTGTCACAAGCAATCCAGCCCAAAATGCTGATTTCATACTTCCTCTAAATATCTATTTATGTGTGGTGTGATCAAAAGAAATGAGAAGATCACTTTCACATATAAATTCCAAGCTACCCTCATGGCAAAATGAAGAACAGGATCATACTGTTAAAGAAATCAACTGGCAATAAATTATCTGCTATACCAGGAACTCTCTGCCCTTGGCACCTTCTCACTATATTATGCGGTCCTTTTTCTTGCTATTTCATGGTATATCAGACAGTGTCAAATATGTAGTCTTTACAGTCCATGCCTTGAGTTACTGCTTCTAGATAATCATTCTATAAAAATTATTCTCTTTGTCTGAAGCCTTCAGGCATAGCCAGAAATGGGGGGGGGGGGGGACTCTACATGTCCTCAATAGAAGCCAGCTGTCAACTGCAGTAATCAGCAAAGTAATGTTGATTCCCTTTCTTACCTATGTTTCAATGTAACTTTTTACTGCTGCTTTTGCAGCCAGTGTTTTACGTTGACAAAAGCCAGAAGTCTGGCATTAAGCAATCAGGAGTCCTATGTGCATCTGCTATGGTACCAAAAAAAAAAAAGGTTGCTAAGCAACTGGAAAGAGAATTTTTGCCCTCACTATACCATGGCATATTAAGAGAAACCTTACAACAATATTCACACACCTTAAAATTTCAAAAGCCAAACATATTTTTTTTAAAAAAATAATGAATATAAGTATTACACATTTAGTTAAGGAAGGCATCTGAGGAAGCCAGTAAATGACGTTCCCATTCAAGTAAAAAGAATCTTTCCTGTAGAAAAAATTTTTTGATAGCTCATTGAGTTTATTTGCTACACCCTCATTTCTTCCATTTCAGCATCTACAATATTTCAGAAGCCCCATGGGAACTTGAAGACATTAGCAAGTTATCATTTGGAATGCAAAATTCACAAGGTAACATGAAATATTCAGGATTTTCAAACTCAATAGTTATAGGGAGCATATCTTCCTGGAAAAGGTCATATATGATTGAATTTTAATAGCAACACTTTCCCAACACGTTTCTTGACATTATACTATAATGCAGATATATTTGGAGGGGAGGGAGAAGGGGAGAGACACACAGCATTTTTGTGTACTGTTTATCTGTCAATAGAGGGAACTCATGTAAGCACCATAAAAAAAATTCCTGCTCTGTTGTTCTAAAAATCAAAATTTTAAAATAGAGAGGGTAACACTGAAAGCATTACTTAGGAATTATTTGCTGATGATGGAAGGTATGATAACTTGCTTATACAAGAAGATATTTGTATATGTGCTTCCCAGAAAAAGTTGCTTGTGGTTCCTCATCATTTTAGGAAATGGATGGCAGGGGAGCAACTGAGGCTCAAATAGGTGGTGCTTACTCTTTGAAATAGCTTATCTCTGGATTTCGGATTAGCACTCTTGGGTCTATAAAACGTTTAAGACAAAGCTCTTCAGGAGATCATTTAAGGATAACTGGGAATGATGCTGTCTATGGATTGTATTGTTCTGTATTATATTTCCATTTGTTTGCTTAGTATGGATGTTATAAATTGTATATTTTTGTAGATATTTTATTAGTGCTGAACCACTGGAATATTTGGAAATTACAACAATATACACATTTCATAAGCAAATAATAAATGCAGCAAAGACCAGTTAAACTCACTGAAAAGCACCAAGTAGGTTTTATTTATTTATATACTCAATTTTATACCTTGCCTATCTCAATCCAATCAACTGTCTTGTCATGTGGCTACATTTAGATGACCAGCATCTAGGAAACCAGGAAAGTGACAAACCTCTTTTTCAAATTCACAAAAATTAACAATACAATATATGGTTCAAATGATCAAAAGGAAAGAAATCAGGCTAGCATAGAACAGCAGCGATTTGGTACAATACCGTTCCTTCCTTGTTATAAATACTAACTAATAATACACACATGTATTTATGCATTGATTGCATCTGGGAGAAAAGCTAAATTAAAATTACTTACAAATGGAAAAAAAACACTAAAAAATCTATTTAAAACAAAAATTCCAAGAGTTAATAAATATCAAGTGGCCTGTAATCGGGCAACGCTGAAACTTCTATCTAGATAAGTTTCAGTACCAGACTCAAAATAATCCAGATACAAAATGTACAATCTGCTTGCTGTCCTATTTGATTCAGTAGTTTCCATCAACAAAACAGGGAAGGGGTAGATTTGGGGCACTGCTTCTTCTATATTCCATATCCCTGATTAACCTCCCAAATTGTTTAAACAAGTCTCTGAGTGCTTTAAGAAAAAGGGAATGTAGGGGCATGGAAAACTGCTGACAAGCACTGTCCTCTGTGTTGTGCTGGATCAGAGAGTTTTTCACCACAGAAAACTGCGAACAACAAATCTATTCTCTCCTTCAGAAACATTGTCAAGTCACATACTGCATTGCAGTTACTTACTGCAGCTTATGAACAGCAATATTGTCTGCTTTTCCTCTTACAGGTATACCTGCCAGGTAGCTCTAAATATCCTATATGGGAAAATCTAAATTTGCTTTCTTAAAGCAGCAGATCTTAATAGTTTTGTTCACTCTTTATGTGAACTTCAGAAGCAGATAATTGTCACAAAATCACAGCCTCCCTATAATTTTACATAGAAGCTATCCTTCTGCCCCACAAGCAAAACTGGGGAGGAATATGGATGGAATTCTGGGTCCCACTTCTCCACAATATCCCTCTCCTAAATACGACAATTTCTGCTGCTTTTATTCTCTTACAACTTATTTCTACATGGGAACTCTGCTCCCTTCTCCTATTGCTGCCATTGATAACTTCTCATGGACCAACATCTGACAATAAGTTCTTGGACAAAATAGAGAAAGGTAATGGATTAAAAAAAAAAGTTGCTCATCGCTGCATGCATCAACCCCAATCCAGACCATTCTCTCACACTTAGTGAATACAGTAACAGCAAAAGGAAAAGAGACCTAAATCTATGTACTTAATGCAAAACAATCTAATCCTATTATCTGTTTACAATTTCAAAATGAGAAATCTATACACACTACTGTGGGGTAGATAGGCACATCCTGTGTGCATAGGGGGGGGGGACAGCTTTGAGACTGATTCTGCTGAGGTCTCACACTACTATAAAACAAGACTTGCTCAAAATTTACCATTCATTACTTTCTAATTAATTTTATTGCAAACATGCTCTGATATTTCTACTATCCTAATTTTGAATGCAAAATCCAGAACATTTTGTATCTTTCTCTATGAAGTCCAAAAGTTATTTTAACAATAACATTTTTTCATTTATATTTGTTATAATTACAATTGTTTAAATTCATTTGTTCAAATCTGAGGGGTCAACATATTATTTGGCATCCTATCAGAAACCCCCCTAAATAACATATATTAACTGCATATAAATTCATTATAACCAAACTGGAAATACATTTAGCCCAATAAACTGTTTTTTTATTATCATGATGTTTATTGCATGTGCGTAATTTAATTGCTTTTAATCTCTAAGCAAAGCCATTTTTAATAAACCTTTTTTTCAATAGTATCAACCGTATTTAAAGATAAAACCACAATAAGAGTACTTGTTTGTGGAACAATAAGCAATTGCATAATTTTTCTATTAGGTTTGGCTATCCCTTGCTTCCATTTTCTAACAGTCATCTTATCCATATTAGTGTCTATGCTCTACCAGATATCAGACTTAATAATAGCTGTCAATAGCTCAAGCCTTCAAAAAGGGGCTAGTATAATATCTACTCTATCTCACATTGTCTCCTTTCTGCTCATCTGTGTTGGATTTACTCATCAGGGGAGTGAAATATAGTCACAATCAGACTGTTTCTTTACATTCAGAGGCTACTGCAAGAATGCTCTCAACTAGAGGAAAGAAATAAAATGGGCTCACTGCTCCAATTGGAATCTAGCATCCTTTTTTCTTTTAGCTTAACTATGCAATTTGTTGCACTAACTGTTTCATTGGAAGGTGTAGAAATTGCTTCAGCTTCAGTTGCATTTGGGCACTGACTTGGCTCCTTTATTTCAATCGCGTCAGGACAGAAAAAGCATACTTGGAAGGACAAGAGAAGACTACATGAATGCTACTACAACCCATGGGAACCAGCTGGCAACATCACACTGTGGGGAGTGGAGAACTACTGCATATGGACTCTGTTGGCACCTCAGGAAAGTAACTGTGAGAGGCTAAGTTTGCACCCAAGCCTTGTGCTATTATTTCTGCCCTAAGTACTTCACAATACTTTTAACAAGATTCCTGCAGCAATGCTGTCTTGCCAAATCTCAAAAGGGAAAGATAAATACACTTTATATTAAGCAGACTCTAGCCTGCCTGGGGTTCTGCAAGTCAAAGTCATACATGTATTCTCTATCTCTGGGGCACAATATTTAGTTGATTCTATGGAAATCCCATTCTTTAATAGCACTAATATAATTTAGCAAAATATGACATATTCCATCTTCTAATGATCTGGGGTAAGAAGTTCATCTTTTGTTACTACTGTTACATCCTTTGACATTTTAAAATACACGTGTGTTCAAAGTTAAGTTGGATTCTGCTTTCAAGGCTGATTTATAAATGTTTGGCACAGTCATTATTGTTCATTTTGTTAAAAACTGAAAAATTAAAACAAATACTTGGTCTTAAAAGAACTAGATCACATGCATCTTCTGTGTTCATGGTGTGTGAAACAAATCAATAATGCATAAAAATCCTATTTATCCTATAGTTTGCCTTCTAGACATACTCATTTTAACTTGACAGTATACTTTGAATTTATGAAATACACTAACTGAATGCTACCATTTGGCAAGTAAAATGATACAGGTGGAAAAGTTAAACAAATGTTGACTTTGCCTTCTGTCACATAACAATACAGCAGTCTTGATTTTTCACATCCAATTTTGCTTGGACTTTTTTTTACCTTGTCTCTCACCTGTTAATATCAGGTATGCCACTTAGTAAGAGACGTTGCAGCTGCTACCTCTCTCAATCTGGAATTTCAAAAGACCAAGCAAATATCTTGCTTTCAGATGAGCAATTCAATTCTCACCTTAACAGTTAACTACCCTTCCAGTTCAAGAATTTCTTTTGATTGCAAAAATAATACGCGGGGCTTGTCCACAATGAAAAATTGTATCTTTTTTTGATAAGCAATAAAAATATGTTTTGTCCCACAGGTAGATTTTTTTGCAAATTTCAAAGAACATGTTCTTGGAATCGGATCAACTTCTGAGAAGTTGAATTGAAACTTTTGGTCATTAAAATTAAAGATTAGGAAAACTAATAATTAACACTGCTTTGTTAAGATGATTAATTCCCCCTCAAAAGTTATTCAAAATCCACATGTAATAAAAACAAATGTGACATCCTGCTATTCATATTTGGCTTCGCTAGTGCTCAAATAAGTCATCTAGTTAAATAATACATTAAACAATGCTTTGCATAAATACTGCTAATAAGAATTAATATAGTTTTCAGGCATATTTCTTTATTTTTCCTTTTTTATTACTATGCATATCAATTCTGAGATTGAATTTGTCTTTTTATTCTGATGTATTTATTTATTTGTACGTCACATTTATTTTTATAAATAACTCAAGGCAGTGAATATCTCCAACATAACTTCCTCTTTCTCCCATAACAACATCCCTGAGAAGTGTGTTGGTCTGAGAGAGAGTGACTGGCCCAAGGTCACCCAACCGGCTTTCAATGTTAAGGTGGGACTTGAACTCATGGTGCCCAGCTTTCTAGCCTGGTGCCTTAACCACTAGATCAAATCATATATATTGCATTTTGGGTTGCAAAATAATAATAGTGATATTGTCAGTTCTTGGTGCCTCTCAAGTTGCACATGTAATACGTCTGCTATGCAAGAGCACTCATTGACAGTTTCCCCCGGGTCCAATTCAAGATGTTGGTTATCACCTTTAAAGCTCTTCACGGCATGAGACCCGGTTGCTTGAGAAACAATTTCTTCCCAATTACATCATACAGTCTCATCTGGTGAGGCACAAAGTGTATGTTAC
Organism: Protobothrops mucrosquamatus; assembly: GCF_001527695.2. Lineage (NCBI taxonomy): Eukaryota > Metazoa > Chordata > Lepidosauria > Squamata > Viperidae > Protobothrops > Protobothrops mucrosquamatus. The sequence continues at coordinate 100,489 of NW_015386658.1, read as the reverse complement.
AAATACCATCAGTTAAATAATTTTGACTGGCAGGATCCAGGAAAAGAGCCTTCCCTGCTTTTACTCCCAGAGAGATGAGGAGGGCTCCCATTCTTTTAGCATTCCTAAATAGCGTTAAGATCTGCCTCTGCCAGTTGGCATGGGAATTGAAGACTGATATGCGACTTGGAGTTAGTTGGGGACACGAGGGCACACCCGCTACCATTTTAATATGTAATATTTAAATTTTAACTTTGTTCTTAACTCTGTTTTATCTTTGTTTTTTTTAATTTGTGCTTTTATATCACTTTTTATGTTTTTACTGTAAATAGCTCAAAATCACTTAGGTGAGATGGGTGATGTAGAAATGGGATAAATAAAATAAAAACACAAACAGAATGCTGGCAAAGAAAAACATTACATGGTCAATTTCTACAAAGTATTGAGGGGAAAGTGGATAAAGATAAAACCTGGCAATGGCTTACAACTAGAACAATAAAAAATAAACTGAAGACTTGATTTTGGGTGTATGCAAGAACAAGTTATTCAACCTAATGCAATCAAGTCCAGAATTAAAAAATATCAAATGATTCAAAGTGTAGATTGTGTAAAGAAGCAGAAGAAACAATAGATTATATACTATTGTATAAAGTTATTGCACAAACTAATTATAAATAAAGATATAACACAGTCGCCAAAAGGATTCACTAGAACATTTGTAAATATTACCATATATCTATCAGTAATGAAAGCTTGCTGGGAACATATAGTTGAAAAGTAATTAAAAATAAGCAGGTTAAAATATTGTGGGATTTCTGAATACAAACTGATAAAGCTTTGGCTCATAACACACCAAATATAACTGGTTGAAAAGAAAAAAATATGAGAAATTGATGGGCTATACCAGGGGATCATAGAATAGAAAACAAAGAATTGGTAAAAATCACAAAGTATCAATATCTGAAAACTGAAATTAAAAGATTATGGCATAAACCAGCACAAACTTTTTATCTGTAAACTACAAAAGGCCACACTGCTTGGATACACACCCATACTACGCCAATACATTGTGTCAATTTGGGAAGAACTCAACACTAATGAAGACCCACTGTAAGGACCTGCCTCTGTTTCTCTACCAAGAAAGCAGAATTCTTGAAACTGGTATCATTTCAAAAGTAACTTTGTTTGGTGGGTACAGAGAGCAGGAAAGCTAGGCAGGATCTGAGGACTTCCTACCCAAATCAATAGGTTAAACCCGCGAAACAATAACCGCGCCCCAACTGTCCGTCCAGTCGGTTCAAACAGGCCAATCCACAGGTGACATAGAGCTGTGGGAAAGCAACCGATAAGGTGCCTCTCTCAAGGTTGTTAGGTCTTCTCCAGTTCCTCCCTGCATGCTGAGATAAGGCAGATGGCCCTGAGGCATTCCTTTCACACCCAATAAAGGATACATCAAAGCAGATAAACAGTCTACATGCACTACAAGCCCCCGGCTACCCCCCCATAGGAGATGGCAGAACCCAAATAACCTAAGCCCAGAGAATATGCATGATTAATAATTGAGGGTTCGACTTCCGGTTCCAGATCGCGGCGTGTGCAGTCGTGCGAAGAGACTTCTCTCTTCGCTGGCTGCTTTCCCTCTGCCGGTAGACCCTTTATTGGGTCGAAAAGTCGCCCTGGAGGGGCGGCTACCGTTGAGGAGGCCCTCATCGACTGTGGAAGGGCGGCAGCTCCTTCCGCGGTCTGAGATTGCTCCTTAGGGCCGACGGAGAAAAGATCGGCCAGTAAAATGGCCGATCACTTTGCTGCAGTAACTGAAAGTCAGAAGAACATCTAAGCATAAAGAACCACCGTGGTTGATCCGGGTGAGACTTTTTCTTTCCTCTCTTAGCCCTTTTTTTTCTTTTTTCCTGTAAAAAGCATTTTTGGAATTATTTCCCTTCTTTGAGAGAGCGCCGTTTGTCAGTGTGGGAAGAGAAGCTTTGAAAAAGGAAAGAAAATTAATTTCATTGACTAAAAATGAAAAAATTCTTATTACTGAATTTCATTACTGGATTTAATGTGAAGAATATTATTTGTTCTGGATTTTTTTAATGTTATTTTTGGTGTCTGGGAAGAGATTTTATAATCTACTGAGACACCTTGTGGAGAAATTTAAAACTGCAACTGTTTTTTTTTCTTGTTTGATGCTGAGATTGGTTTTGACCTTCAGATTATCATAAAAGGGAAAAAACAAAGAAGTTCAACAGCTGTTAAATCTGTGGGGGTGGACACTGGCTAACTGTTATTAAATATAGCCTTCACTAAAAGATAACAGGATTGTTTCTAGTTACTATTGAAATGGAGAAACCCTATTTACAACTCAACTGTAAACTTATACTGGAAGAAATCTATGAAGCTACTGAACAAGTATGCATTAAAATAAAAGAGATTACCACAGAAATAAAAAACAGAAACCCTGCTTTGAATCTACAAACCGACCTCCAGACTTCATTTGACTATCCTACAGACCAAAAAACAACAGAAGAGGAATCAACCAATACCAAAGAAGATTCTATGCCATTCTATATACAACCTATTGAGACTTCTGATTATCAAAAAGTGACTTTAACTAAACCATATACAACTTCAAAAGTAACAGGAATGGGCGTGCAAACACAATTTATTGAGAACTATGACAATTTTGATAACCAACTACTAACCACAAAATTGGACATAATTGAGTGTTGTACTCAGCAGAATCAAATGTTGAGACTTGAATTATTAAAGCAACAAGGGATCAATTACAAAGGAGTCAGGTTCCTAAAACAGAGGATGGGACGTTGTTTTTTTTACTCAAATGATACCACAAGGAATAAAGAGAGATTTGTTTGTTGATATAGAGGCTCTGTTATGGAAACCTGCTTGCCACAAAAAGAAAGCTAGAATAAGACTTAAGAGTGTGACCTAAAATTGTATGCAATGGGTTAAAAAGGCTCTTTAGACAAGGATTGACTTAAGGTTTAAGATTTAGAATTATAAGTGGGAGGAAAATTTTTGGTTAGTAGAATATATATTTGAGATATAGATTGTATTTTTTGAATTAATGTGTTTATTTTATGTATGATAATTATTTTGTATTGGAAGGAGAATAAGAAAATGGATTGGGTTAACAGAAGATATGGTATTAGTAAATGAGGAGATATTAGAACAAGAATAGAATATGTTCGAGAAATATAAGAATGTAATTGTGAGAATAATATGTTTTTTCTTTTTCTTTTAGATATTATAATTATTATGTTATGAATAGCAGGAAATTATGGCTACCTGAAGTTTAAATAATAAGTTTGGTAATGGCTAACTGAAATATGGTAATTGGAATTTGGTAAAGCTTAAATACAGGATTGGGATTTTTACAATTAATGGCTTTTCATAAATTTTATTGATTGATGGATTTGTACTAGAAAAGTATTAATCTGAATATGTTACATGATTGGTGGGAACTAGAGAGGGAATTTTTAATGAGTTAATTTGAATTATACATAAATGTGTTGGGTTTTGGATAATTGATTACCCCATCACCACACTGTTTCCTAAGCACTTTGTTGCAAAAACTGAAAAACTTAATAAAACTTGCATTAAAAAAATAATAATAGAGTGTTCTGACACCCACACCAGCTAAAGAACTGGCAGTATGATTTCACATTTTTATGTATATAATAAAAATAATTATAATAATGGATGCCTTGGGTGCAATTCCAATTCTCTAGATGATTTTGGAAATGACATCCTTAGTGTTGTTTCAATATTACAAAATGTAGCATATCATTCTTTGGGTCAGATCTGTTTACCAAATACATAATGTGCCCATTATGCTTTAAGGATATTTATGAAAGAAAAAGGAGATGAAACTTCTACACATTAGAAGTCTGTAGCAACCTGCAGATTCTGATGCATTAAGATCTTCTATAATGTCTTTTTGTACAGCAACGAGATTTGAGATGCAAAAATCTGATAGAAACGAAGAAATATATAAAACCCTTATTTTTTTGCAACCTTCTACCAGTTAGTCTGAATGTATTCAGTCCAGAACTTGTGGCCCTAGTATTTCTAATTATTTTTACATCATATGTGTTGTCCTTCTTAATTTATATTTTTTATGGCAGTAGGTATTTGCCATGAAATCATAAACAGTATTTGAAATAAACAGCCAGTATTCCTTTAAGAGTTTGAGTCATCAGAGAATAAGAAACCAAAAATACATAAACTAGCTTGCTTGAAATAGTATAATCATTCTTCCATATCTGAAGGTATGATTTACTGCTAGGAGGTATAGAACATGTCTTATCTAGGCGTGTAAAAATATAAAAGTGAAATATGGAAATAAATGCAAGCAGAACAGTCACTGAACCACCACAAAATGTACCACTTACAATGATTTATTTAATAAACTATATTTATAACAAATCTGACTTGGCTACGATTACAAATCTGAAATAATACTAACACTTAGATATAACTAATCATCTATCTAGCTAAAATGAAAGATGTACATCTTTAGATACATACATAAAATGTAAGCAATATGCCAAGAACAGGAATCTATAAGTTGAGGCAAGTGACAAATACATTGGAAACTCTGCCCATTTCATACTTGCGTATGATGTCACAATGCCAACATGAAAGGTGGAGAGCTTGCATTGTGACATCACAGCGCACACAATGTCATTTTAGCATCCTAGGAAAGAATGTGCATGAATAGGAAATGAAGTGTAACTTAGATATTACAGGTAGTCCTCGACTTACGATCACAATTGAGCCCCAAATTTCTGTTGTTAGGTGAGATAGTTGTTAAGTGAATTTTGCCCCCATTTTACAACCTTGCTTGCCACAGTGAATCACTACAGTTGTTAAATTAGTAACAGAGTTGTGAAGTGAATCTGGCTTCCCTATTGACTTTGCTTGTCAGAAGGTCACAAAAGGTGAGCACATGACCCTGGGGCACTGCAACCGTCATAAATATGAGTCAGTTGCCAAGTGTCTGAATTCTGATCACGTGACCATGGGGATACTGCTACAGTCATAAGTGTGAAAAATGGTCACTTTTTTCAGTGTCGTAACTTTAAACAGTCACTAAAAGAACTGTTGTAAGTCGAGAACTACCTGTACATGCTCAGAGTTACAAAACATCTAGCTGGCAGTAAGTAATATAGAAAGTGGTAACACTTTTCTTTTGATAGCCTTCATCTAATCTAAAAAACATCTACAAGCCTGCGTTATTTTACTTCTCCTTTTATTACATCTGATTTTATATAACCCAATTACAAAGTAGTATTGCTAATTATGAGCATAGCAAGAAAAAACAGAAGAGAGAATGTGCTCGGTAGATGCAAGCTGGACTTCAGAAGATGATATGATATACCATATTATTCTTTTTAGGGATAAGAAATGTTATTGAAGGCACAGAAAAAGAAAATACTAGGTCAAAAACACAAAACATGCACGATGAGAAAAAGAAAACTAGTTTAAGCCAACACTTACAGTACCACTTCTTATTTTTCCATCCCTGCAAACCAACCTTATCGCCACCATATCTATAAATTGCTTTTTGTTCTTTAAAATTTTCACCCCTCTCTTTCTGAGAATCTCATCAATTTGATCCAATTACAACTTTCTTTCTTTCCCCTTTCTTTGGTATGTTTTCCAAAGTTATCTTCATTCATTCTATTTCTATGATCAAATTACCTTAATATATTTCTTTTCACTGATCATTTACCACTAAATTCTATCCATTCATTCCTGACCTCATCTTTTCTTGCTTTTTCACATACGCTTCTTAACTAGCCCATTCTCACGCAAGTTAATTTTACTTTTCTCTAGATATACCCAATGACCACTTTCACGTAACAGTGGACAGAAATACACTTTAACATAAAGCCAGTTTTGTATTTTTGTATTTGATTCATTCTTCACAACACTTCACTGACTGCCTACTAACTTTCTACCATCAGCTGAACATCTAACAATGTTTCCATC
>NW_015386658.1:78316-93994 GCF_001527695.2 Protobothrops mucrosquamatus | reverse complement strand
TGATCTTGATTCTATCCCTCTGTTAATGCAGCCTAGCACTGTGTTGGCCTTTTTGGCAGCTGCAGCACACTGCTGGCTCATATTTAAGTGATTGTCCACTAGGACTCCGAGATCCCTCTCACAGTTACTACTATTGAGCAAGGTACCCCCTATACCATACCTGTACATTTGATAAGCTTTTTACAAAATACATGAATTTATCTGGGTAAACTACTAAAACTTCTTCCATACGGGACTTGTATTTTCTCATCTTGCAGTCACTCTACTTTCCTTCTAGTTTCTTTCACTTCTTTTCTTCTACATCCACTTTTCGCCATGTCCATTCTGGATACTATCAAAAAACACTTAGTCCCATATTCAGAAATCTCATTTACCTCACTCTTATCCTTCACTCAATCATTCATCACAGTCAAATCCATCATGCTTTTACATGTGCTTTGTCATATATATTTTTTCTCAATCAGATTAGAACTGGAAGGGACCTTGGAAGTCTTCTAGTCTAACCCCCTGCTCAAGCAGAAGACCATATACCATTTCACATAGGTGTTTGTCCAGTCTTTTCTTAAAAATCTTCAGTGATGAAGCACCTACAATTTCTGGAAGCAAGCTGTTTCACTGGTTAATTGTTCTCACTATTAGGAAGTTTCTCCTCAATTCCAGGTTGCTTCTCTCCTTGATTAGTTTCCATCTATTGTTTCTTGTCTTGTCTTCTGGTGCTTTAGAAAATAAGTTGAACCCTTCTTTGTGGTAGCCCCTCAAATACTGCTATCATGTCACTCCTAGTCCTTCTTTTCTCTAGACTGGCCATACCCAATTCCTGCAACCGTTCTTGACATGTTTTTCTCTCCAGGCCCTTAATCATTTTTAGTTGCTGTTCTTTGCACTTTTTCTAAAGTCTCAACATCTTTTTGGGTGACCAAAACTGGATGCAGTATTCCAGGTGTGGTCTTACTAAAGATTTATAAAGTGGTACTGATACTTCACATGAGTTTGATACTATGTGATTACTTCTATGTAATTACTTCTATGTAATACTTCATGTGATTAATTTGGCTTTTCCTTGTTTGGATTTTAGTCATGTGTTCTGACTGTAATCTTAGAATTGTAATCTATATAATCAAGAAAGAATAAACCACAGAGATACCGTATTGTTCTTCCTTCCCAAATAGCAACCTATAAGGAATCAAATCCAGCTCCTAGACTAGAGTATTAGAAACTAGTAGTTTAGATGTGTATATATTTTGTTGCATGTCAGAAAACAGTTATTTATTGTACACTAGCAATCTCTCATACAATAAAAAGGGTCTTAATGAATGGCAGCTTTTGCCCTTATGAATCTTCTCTCAGCATGCACAGAGACTGTCTATTCATTTAATGAGTGTCCTGCTGAACTGCTCTGTTCAATCAAAAATTCTTCAACAGTTCAGTATCTATATGAAAATTCAGTACAGTAATACATATCTGTGCAAGATAGTTATGCTTAGCCATATGTTTGAGAAACCTTTCATTAAAGCTGAACTGCTTTTCTCAAAGTTTTTACATCAGATATTCCTGTATTGTGCAATTCTCAAGGGAATCCAAGTTGCAGCCTGAACTATGTTAGTCTGTTACAATAAAATCAGTAGAGATCTGTAGCACATTACATTCTAATAAAAATATTATGATGGAACCTACGATCATATCCTCGGTAGGGAGGTACGTATATTTAGCTGTAGCTGGAAAGGAGAATTGTTACTGAAAAATGAGATTAGGAGGCCTAGCAATAAAAGAAGTAAGTACTCCCACAAATTCAGTGAAAAAGGTACATCAAATTATATGAGCAGATGATGCAAACTTAACTAGCAAAGCAAGATAAATAATTTGCATGAACCCAATGAAAGACAATTATTATAAGACACAATTCATATTATATAGCTTTTTCTCATATTTCAAGACTAATAAAACTGGCTGAAGAATTACTAAGAAACAATATAAAAAGAACTGTTATACAAAAAACAAAGACCTGATCAACACAGCATAATCAGCATAATCATAATGTTGATAATCGTAGTATTGTTTAATGCATTACATAGCTATTGTGATTTATAAGCCATGCTGTATGGCAGGGATTCTCAAACTACGGCCTGCAAGCTGCATGCAGCCCGCCCTTTTTATCCAGCCCGCCTCAACTTCCCGGGCAAGCCATCCAATCGCAAGGAGAGGGTGGGTGGTTAGTGGCAAGAGCCCCAGCCAATGCCAGGATGGCAAGTTGGTGGGAGGAGATTTTTTTTCCGTTTCTCCTTCACGTGCCCAAGTGCGCAGTCATGCTTTGGCCACACCCCCTTCCTCTCCTCCTCTCGCCTCTTCATGTTTTTACCTCAGGGCCAGGCTGAGAGGTTTAGGCCTCGCTTGCAGCCTCAGCCTCGCTTAGGGCAGCCAAGCCAGGCGATGACAATGCCACTGCTGCTTCTTCTTCTGAGGCGGGTCCCTCACTAGGTGCTACCGAACGTGAGCACCAGCCTCCACCACTGCTGCAGCCGCCACCATGCCAGCCAAGAGGAAACTAGTGCTGCTGGCCCTCAACATCACCCCACCATCGCCAAGGGACCCAGTCTCACCGGCAGCAGCGAGGGTGGCGGTTCTGAGTGGGCTTGACCCCCGTGAGGGTCGGAGTGGGGCTTTTGGAGTGGGGCACCGATTATGGGTCTGAGGGGAATGGGGGAAGGGCAAGGTATTTGTGAGGGGCGGCCGGGGTGAGCGAGAAAAAAGTAGGAGAATTTGCTCCTGGAAGGTTATTTTGGGGTTGCGAGGGGTTGTGTGGAGCTGAGGCGATGAAAGGTCCGGAATGCCAATCAAGGAGAATATTTCTGGCTCAGGGTTAAAATGAAGGGTCCTTTTGGGGGGCATCTCTGGCTTTCTTGCAGATGTTTCAGGACCCAAAGTGGGATAATAAGTGAACTGATGATGTTACCTAGTTTGGGTCATGAGATGTCTGCAAGAAAGCCACCAAGCTCAGAGAGCACCAAGGACTCCACAGCCGCCCTCCTTTTCTTCTCCTCCATTCCACAAATTCCCTCTCTTCTGGCATTGCTGATGTTACCTAGTTTGGGTCATGAAACGTCTGCAAGAAAGCCACCAAGCTCAGAGAGCACCAAGGTCTCCACAGCCGCCCTCCTTTTCCTCTTCTCCTCCTTCATTCCACAAACCCCCTCTCTTCTGGCATTGCTGATGTTACCTAGTTTGGGTCATGAGACATCTGCAAGAAATGCTGAATGGAAATTGCACCTTGCTTTTCTGACAGATGTAACAGAGCTACTCAACAGTTTCAATGTGCAACTTCAAGGAAAGGGGAAGCTCATCTGTGATATGCATTCACATGTGAAAGCATTTGAAGTAAAATTGGACAAACTCATTAAACAAGTGAGGGAGAAAAACTTCTGCCATCTTCCCACAACTCAAAAACTATTTGCGGGAAAACCACTTAAAAACTCATTCAAATAATTAACCAATTCATTTTTCTTGTTTCATTTTTTCATTTTATACTTGATTTTATATTGTTCTATAATCATTATTTTTTTTTCAAGCTATACTGCACCCCCCCCAACAGTCTGAAGAACAATGATCTGGCCCCCTGTTTAAAAAGTTTGAGGACCCCTGCTGTATGGCTTAGCATGTTCTGTGAATACAGACTACTGCATCTTATTCATTAAGCCAACTTAACTGTCATTGCTTAAGGCAAAGGGTGAATTGTATCAAAAAGTCAATCCAATTTCCAGATGCCTCCTGCTGTGGAATTCAACAGAGCTCCTACTGTATTTGATTAGAAATGAATAAGTTTTGCTGCTGATTATTCTTTTTAAAGTTAATATATGTCTGTTGTATTGCTCCTTTCTTTTGAATTTTAATGTCATCAACTATTATATCATGGTAACTATTATAATATGGCTTGCTATTTTAATGTGATTTCATAATTTGGCTGACATTTAAACACATGGTAATTTTTTCTTAGTTTTATATTTGCTGATAATCTCAAGAGGCTATATTAGCTCCCAAATTAAGACTATAAACTACCATAGAAAAGTTCAAAACAGGAATCAATATAATATTGTTAAATACTTCCTTTTATATTTAAATTATATTTAAATTGCTCAAAGTGACTTATAATATATAGGCAGCATAAACACAATAATCAATAATTAAAATACATTCACATAAACTAAAGCCCAAGGAAAACCTGCTCGCCCCCAATCTCACTGAGCAAAAATAAAGAAAAGGAAAAGGCTGTCCTTAAATGAAATTAAGAGCCAGAGACAATTGCTTATTTAAAAATGTTTTCAATTGCCAACAAAATATAAATAGAGAGGAAACTGATGCAATTTCTTGGAGCATCCAAAGCAACCAGTGGTTTTGTTAAAAGGACATAACGTGCTGTATGGTTATGTCATAAGCTCTGCCTTTTACATATTGTAAAAGGGATGGAGTTATAAGCAATTTAGTGAATTAATCTTCCTGATTACTGTACATGTTGGACCTATATGAATATTGTTCTCAAAAGCAGCTGGGAACCTTCAAGCAATGCAGAATGTACAGCAGCTGTCTATTTAACATAGTCAAAAAGAACATATTTCAGTAATCTTAAAAAAATTCTGGTTTCTTATTTACATCCAAGACCAATGCAATATGAATTAAAGTTCTAACCTGCTTCAGGCTCAAATACAGTTGAAAGCATCTTCCCAGAAAAACCTAATTGTACAAGAATTAGGAAGAAAATCCTTCTCCATGATACTAATTATGGAATGTCAACAACTATCAGGTCTGCTATTATTTTGGTACTACCATGTTTCCCTGAAAATACAACCTACTCAGAAAATAAGACCTAGCTTAATTTTTGGGGTTGGGCCTAATATAAGCCCTACCCCAAAAAGTAATCCCTACTTAAGACCCCGCCCACTCTGTCCCACCATAGGTTTTTTGGCAGGCGGGATCGCGTTCCCGCCTTGTCTGTTACCCTGCCAGCGCTGCGAGGTGGCCTGAATATTAAGAGAGCCAGGGCCTGAAGCAAGCAGAGGCTGCCTCCTTTCTATCCCTGCCCTAGATTGGGGAATCCAGCAGGCAGGTGAGGGTGGGGACTGGCCAGCGCCTCAACCAGCAGCTTCTCTCTTTCATCCTCACCCGAAGCAGCCTCCGGAGGTGGCCTGCCCTGCCCTGCGGGCTTTGCCGGCTTTCTCTTCCTCTGCAGAAGGGCAGGAAAGAAAGCTGGGTGTCCTGAGACGTCCCACTCTGGGAAGCGACTCAGGTTTCCCTCGGTGGCGGGGGAAGGCTTTGGAAATGGCCTTTTCTTTTACATTCATCATCAATATTGTAATCTGTACCTTTATTTTTTTTAAAAAATGATTTGTATTTACCATGATTAGCCTTTACCACACTGCTCATGTGCAGTGTGAATTCTGCACATGAGCCGCTAAACTCTTCAGCTGCAGCAGGCCACAGTTCCCATCAGCTCCAGGAAGCCTGGGTGATGGAAATCTTAGGCCAGGCTCCTTGCAGCTGACGCAATCTGGCTCACCCGGGGTCAGGTTGGCCGTTGCAGGAGGTGTGGCCCATCCCCGTCCTGCAGCTCTGCCGCACATGTGGGACAAGCCTCCTGTGACGGCCAACCTGACCCTGGGCGAGCTTACAGGGAGAGGCTGTGCATTGCAGGAGGATGACTGCAAAGGGCGTGCATGGATCCCTGCAACTCCTGGAGGCTCCAAGCTCTGTTTTTTGCACCGCATCTGTGTGCGCGTCTGCCTTACTGTTTTAGGCACTGCTTCGGAACAGCTGCAGCGCACCATGGAGAGGATGGCTGAGGTTTGGGAAATGGTCTATTCCCATTTGTAGCATGGCTGCCATCTAATCGCCGTGCCGCCTCTTGGGAGGGCAGCATTAGCTGCCAATGCAGCAGCGGGGAAGGCGGAAGGCAATCCTGCCCACCAGATCAGCCTGGCGGGGGTGGGGTGGGAAACCGAGCGGCACCAAAAACAGCGCTCAGAGCTGCAGGGGTCCCCGTGCGCCCTTGCAGTCGTCCTCCTGCAACGTTCAACCTCTCTCTGTAAAGTCGCCCAGGGTCAGTAGTGGTGCACCCCGAGCAAGGAAGCAGCATGAGCTTTGAGGGTGCAAGTTTCTGTATTTCCGTGGCTCATGTGCAGAATTTACACCGTGCCTTACCATTGGCAATCAAGGAGGCTAATAGTAGTAAATATAAATCATTTTTTTGAAAAATAAAGGGACGAATTACAATATTCATGATAATGTAAATGAAAAGGCAGTTTCCAAAGCCTTCCTCCCCCACCAAGGGAAACCTGAGTTGCCTGGTGGGACCAGGCGCCAGCCAGGCTGGGCCTTGTGGTGAAAAAAATAAGACACCCTCCAAAAATAAGCCCTAATGGGTCTTTTGGACCAAAAATAAATATAAGACCTGGGCTTATTTTTAGGGAAACAAGGTAGGTAAAATGTATTTCTCCAAGTATCTTAATATATAAAGTTGTTTTGTTTAGTTTGCCCTAAACTATGTTTTGACTCATTTCTATCGTGATTATGTTTTAAGATTTTATTGTGGTATCTTGTGGCATATCTGATTGTTATATCTTTTGTATTCCTTCCTGATATTCTTAGAATGAAGACTGAGTGAATACAAATTTTAAGGATGAAAAGTTGGCATCAAGATAAGCAAACTAAAAATAAGAAGGCAAAAAAGAAAGAAAAAAATCAGGATCCATTATGAAGGCTTCCAGTCCAAATTATACAAAAGGAAAAATGTTAATAGATATAGTGAACTATTTTAAACATCTAATTATTATTAACAATCTTTCTTGTGGCAATATGATTCAAGTGTTAGTTTAATTTATTTTTGTGATATCATCCAAGTATTATTTTAATTTATTTTTAAAATATCATTCAGTCAGCTAATTAACACCATATGCCTTTATAGGAAATCTTGCATTAAGAAAGAATAATTCTGATATTGATATTATGACAGTTACACTGACTTATTTGAGATGATCAAGTTAATGAATATATTTAGCAGGGAAAGAGATAAGACCTTAGTACATTTTCCAGTTCTTGAGATAACTGACAAACTGAGGTCTCACTTTCCTAGTGGCCATGCTAAGTTAACTACAAAGTTACATTTATTTAGGATTTTTATATGGCTAGAATTTCTGTTGAATTTGCCAGTATTTAAAAATTCAGTACTTCAAGATTGGGTAACCTGGAGCATAAAGTCACCTGTAGTCACCAGCTTAGTTTTAAAAGTTTTTCACAGGTAACAAATTCAGATCTTTGGCAAGAGTGATTTATCCCTCTTGTTATCCCAGCTTGTTAAATCAAAAGAAACAGAGAAAAAAATGATAGAAAGAATATAAGAAAAATAAAGGGATTCCATAAAAACAAAAAAGGGTCTATTCAACTGTGGCTTTGTCGCAGCATGTGTCAGCCCTAACAACTCTACTTGAGGAGCAGATGGCAGCTGTGGTCAAGGGGGACTTTGCACAAATGCATCTTGTATGCCAGTTTACTCATTCCTCAATCAGGAGCCTCTGGTTCATGGTCATTTATGCTTAATCATGCCGGACTCCAGTGGCAACACAATATGCCTACAGAACACTGCTGCTGCATAAGCTGCTTTGCTCCAGGTGGAATTCAAAATGTTGCTTATCACCTATAAAGTCCTACACGGTATGGAGACAAATACTTGAGGAAATCACATTCCTCCAGTGGTTTCAGCCATCTTATCAGATCAGGTGAGGTGGGTATATCTCTCCTCCCTTCTGTATCCCTTCAGATGATCCAAGAGGCATGCCTTTTCTGTCAAAGAACCTGCCTTATAGAACAGCCTCTGTCTGAGCTTTGGATATATTTGTTGGCCTTTTGGAAGACCTTAGTGGAGCCCAATTTGTATTTTTGCCCTATGCTAATTGTTATTTATTTTTTAACTGGTACCATTCATTGCTTTTTCTATATTTTTATATTTAGGTTTCTATTTTTATGCTTGTTTAGTGCCTAATTTGATTAAGATGGTTGGCAATATAAATTTGTATAATGCCTGAATAAATAAAATCTCCAAAATATTTGCACAAATGTATTTAAAATGGGGGGAAAAATTTACTACCATGGTAAATAAAGCATTTTCCCTTTGAGGAAGGAAAATTATTTTATTTGGAATAGGGGTTTTTTTTCTGTTTCTCTTTTAAAGATAGGAGGATTTTACCATAAACTGGTATGTAATAATAATATTAAGTACTGCTACAGACTCTGGCTGATATTTTAACATAAGAATAGACAAAGCACACACTTTTGTTTAAGGCACAATTGTCCCTATGATCATCTTATGTTTCAAAGCAAATGCACCAACTATTCAACTATTTAGGGAGATTTAGGGAGCTAGCTGAATGATTTCTCTTTTTAGTAATAGCCTCCTGTCCCCCACCCCCACCCCCTCCTCCCCGCTCAAAGCTTCTCAATCTTCAGTGATTTATCTAGGAAGAGAGGAAGTTATTGCTGGAAGAGGGAAATGAAAAGCTTCTCTACGAATGTGGTGCTTGGGGTCTCACCCTTAAATATGAAAATGTATATAGCTGCAAATAATGTTTCATGCATCTTTGGCAAACTTATAGTTATTCAGTTGTCTCTTGAATAGACTTTATTTTCCTCTCCCATCAAAAAAGTTTCTAGTGAAAGTATTTAAAATCACATTTAAAAGTCAGTATGCATGAAGAGCATTTAAAAGAATAAAACCAATAAAATTTAACAAACTTAAAACTAGAAAATACAAACCAGCTGCCATTTTAAATATGGTTTCAATATAGTGCCTGCATTATACCAAGATTTCTATATGTAACTGTATTTTCCTGTGCTATTTATTAACATACAGTATACTGTTGCTTTATATTGTTCTTTTCCTCTTGTTCTTAGCGTTAATACTTAATAATTACACTGTAATCTCTCTAGAAAACTTTGGTGGTAGGTAAGATTTTCTGAGACAACTTTTTTTTTAAGACAAAACTCCACTTCCTAACAGGAAGTACACACATTAAAAAAAAATATTGTTATTTCTAACAAAGTTCTGAAAATTATATAAAACAGACAAAAATATTTTAGAAATATCAGATTAGATATTAATTAAGTATTTACTCAATGGGAAGTGAATCTCAGAAGTGACTTAGAGGATTATCTTCACTATTAATCAATTTTATGATATGACTATCCCACTTTTTCTCCAGAAATGCTATAAAATATACACACTAGCTCACAACCATTTTATTTTCACAACAACCCTATGAATTGAGTCAGGATCATAAAGTGAACATATACAAAATCATAAAGTCAACTTCATGATTGCATGGTATCTCCCTAGGCTTAATTTGTCACACTGGTTTGATTTTAATGTTATAAACAAGTCTTCAGTGGCTCTTATCTAGGAATCTCTTTCCCTGAAATATTGTCTAGTTTAGGAAACTGCATAACAATACTCTCCTTATAACCTCCCTCCCCCCGTTTTTATATGTCTTTAGGTAAGGAAAGTATTGCTAGGAGAAGAAATTAAAAATGGCTCCTAGACCTGTCAAATTCCAGATGTCTTTGCAATACTCATGATTGGATTTTTCTTTTCTCCCAAGGCCAAGCTGTCATTAAGGAAAGATTTCAGCTTTCATTTAGGAAAGGGAAAATGTGTGCAGTTTGCAAACTGCAGAGAAAATGAATAACTGCACTATGAGATCAAATGTGAAAACCAAAATAGACGTGCAAATCCTAACCAAACATCCTCACATGTGGAAAATCACTTTTGTCTAGAATATCAAAATAGGCATACATATCATCATTTTTACCAGTACTTGGCAGCTAAGACATTTTTGTAGATAAGCCCTTTATTTATTTTATTTATTCCCACATAATGATGAATTACAATAATTTGTCAAAGGCATCCAAATTACTGTACAGATGAGCTGGGATTTGAATCTAGTTTCCCACACTCAGGTTCAGCACATTCTATTATTATTTCATCAAAGCATTAATGCCTTCTCATTCTGAAACCTTGATGAAAACCATTTGTCCATGTAATATAACTGAATAACAAGATTATAAACCTGTAAAAGTTAATAATCAGATACCAGATGTTTCCTTCCTTTAATCAATAATCAAACTTATCTATCTATCTATCTATCTATCTATCTATCTATCTATCTATCTATCTATCTATCTATCTATCTATCTATCTATCTATCTATCTAACTGATTTGCCACCCATCCCATAGCAAATGACTCTCAAATGGCTCAGACTGGAAATGTACTCAAATGGCTACTGGAAATGTAGCCTCTTAAATGGACAATATTCAGAAAGTTTTTATCACAACGCTACAATTTATCTCCAATAAATGAAAAGCTTTCAAGTATAATTGAACAAATATAGGCCTCTATATGTTGTTCATTTTTAAATCCCAGTCATAGTTGGTATTAGGAATGATGGGAATTGTCAATTAACAACACTGAAGAGTCAATAGTGTCTGCATGAAATGTAAAAAAATAAAATAAAAAAATGACCATTGAAATATCAATGTGAATTCTTCATCCTTTTTGTATTTGTGCTGATGTCTCCTTCTCCCACACACAAAAGTGAAGGGCTTTGACTATGCTGCTTTGACTACTGACCAGAATTAGTATCCGGCATACATTTATTGGCTTTGTTCAAGCTGCAAATGCTAAACAACAGGCAGCCTTCAGCCTACAAGTAAATAGACTGAAGTTCCCAACCTAACTTCTACTGGTTCAAAGTTCATAGGAATAGCTGCAATGTAGGGGAATCTAAGAACACCTTCTCTAACTTAAATGCTTTCATGGCATGTGCACTTAAATTTCCAGACTTTCCCAGCCAATTAGTTGGCAGTTGAAATTTGGAAGTTGAATATATATTGTTATAATGTGCCCAGGCTTAGTTGAGTATAAAGGAAATTGTGCATCTACTCTGAATTTCAACTTTAAAATCTACAAATGTGTCTAGAAACTTAGTTTCTTAGTCTAAAGAAACTTAAGGAAGAACCTTCTGATATAAGTCTTCTTTCCCAACAGCTGCAGATACATTCAGTTTAAAATAAGATAAGATATAAATGAAAATAAAGCCAACCTCTGGGGTATTCCAAACAGCATCATCCAAGAAAGGAACAAACAAACTTTCTGTAGCCTGAGACTGTCTTTAAAAAAAGTTTGTCTGATGATGCTACTGGAAAAATGAAAGCAAAATATTCAGTATTTTTTTACTGCTGCTGGTGGTGCTGCTTTTTTTTAAAAAAGAGTAAAAAAATAGCATGGTCAGCCAAGGGGATGAATATTAAATTTATCTTGATGGAGCATCGACATCCCTAAAGAACTGAATCATTGAATTTGACTTTGTGCTGCCAAACTTCATGATTTGGGGAAATACTGAGGGTGGCAAAGAAGAGAAGTTGCATACAGCCAGTGAGGTGAGGGTTGCCTACTCGTGCCATGGAGAATGAAACAGACCATGCTACTCAAATATTTTGGGAGCTTTCCTTCTCTTAAAGAAGAAAGGCCACTTTCTCAGATTTTGTTCAATAGGATTATCAAAATATAAGCACAGAATGTTAAGAACAAGAATATCTAGATGCTTAATGTAGAAACAGAACATCATGGAACTAATCAGTCTGCAGATGATTGGCTCATTGTTCTTAAAAAGAAGGTTATAATTCAATTGCAATTAAATAAATTCTTTACAGGAACAAATTTAGATGCTATTTTTGATAAATTATCTTCTATGACAATTAACATTAGTAAAGAATCACGAAAACAGCTTTACCAAGATATTAAACTTCAAATCAATCTAAGGGGAATTAAATATTTTGAGTAATTATTACAAAGAATTGAAACCAGTAAAAGAAACATAATTATGAGCCTCTTCTCAAGACTGAAATAGAAGTTAGTCATAGCAACATACCTTATTATAACTCCTTGGTGAAACAGCTGAATTTAAAATTGCCATTATTCCTAAAAGTGTATTTATATTTCAAATTAGTCAACTTAGTTGCCTACATATAGTCCTTTACTTGTGAGCACAATGGAGTCTAGAATTTTGGTTGTAAGTCATTGAGGTCATAAGTCGAGGCACCACATGACCAGACTTGATTTTACAACCATTTTTACAATGGTATAAACAAGTCACTTTAATCATTGAACCATGTGGTTATTAAGCAAATCCAGCGTATCCAATGGGCATTTTTTGCTGGAAAACAGCAAATAAATAAATAAATAAATATCGCAATAATGTGACTATGGGATGCTACAACTGGTCATAAATTTAAGCCAAGCACACTATTTTATCTCCAGTGAAGCTCTTTCATAACCTGATTGAAATAAAATTAAGCTAAAAAGATACAGTGATTTAAATTTGTACCTATGCTTTACTTCCAAGAAGAAAAGAATATATCCATAAGAATGAGGGGCAAGAAGGGACTTTCATACCATTTAGTTTTTAGCTCAGGAAAAAGGAACAACAGAGAACAATTTCCAGATTCAAAAACATATTTGGAAGATAGGTACACAAAATATCATTCTTATAAATTAGGTGTGAACTACTTCTAATGCTCTCAAGTCCTTTTATAGCATTTATAAGATATTGGGCATCATAAAATATTAAAATATTATTTTAAAGAGTTTTATTGTTGCTGGAACCAAACTATTGTCTCTGCAGCTGGCAAATTGAGTTATGGTGCTTTTCACACACTCATTTTTTTTTTAAAAAAAATTGCTTCTTCTAAGTTAAAGAGGATTATAAGATAATTTGTATGCATTAAAAATCCTTCACTTGCTCAGTGATAATTTATCTTATTTATCTTCCAATTATACATGAAATTGCTGCATCTCTTGGTAAAGATCACAATTTTCATTTTGAAGTAATTGATGTCTAACTTTCATTGCTACAGTCTGTTGCTAATATTTGCAAATAAAAAAAAACAGAACAGAAGAGTAGACATAAGCATGTTTGCCAATGTTGGAGGATCAAACTCAATTTTGTTAAAACTATATGCAATAAAATTAGTAGAGAAATTAAATAATTGCGCTAAGTACTGTAGATCTTTGCTTGCCTCCTTTCTGGAGAGCTTTGGGTTAGGCAGGCTATTTGGAGAAGCACGCCTGACCTGCACATAGGTATTTTCATTTAGCATAATAATTCATTGTAATAATCTTCAATCTACTGTGGAAAATGTTGACTTAGCCTCTAACCTTTCCCTCCAAACAGAATCAAATGCTACCTTCAAATTGATGAGTGCAACATAAAGAACACCTCAAGGACAGCTAGATTATTTTTTTTGCTAAATGCTGTCAATCTGTTCCACAGCAAGTACATTCTCTTTTTTCATCACCCAGTCTACATATTTCACATAAAATTTACTAATAATGTCTAAAACCCCATTCAGATCACATTTTGCCAGGTCAGTCTTGGCATCTTTCTTAAAAATTAGAATGGAGACACTCCTTTGGCATCAAGAAAGAGTGGTCTTTGTAACCAAATCAGGCTGCTGGAACAAGGAACCTCCAATCAAGAATTTGACTTTATATATTCATCTGCAATCCTATCCCTCTACCTCCATGGTAGCTTTACTAGTCCTTCATTGCATAATAACTTCAGATATTTCAGAAAGAGATGCACTGGCCAGTCAGGTAAACATTCTGTACTCAGGAAAAAGAAACTTAGATCACAGGTAGTTGCACTAAAAAGAGATGAAAAGTATTCCATCCATACCAAGAAACTTATTTTAGGGTAGAATGATCCACAGTCCATGTAAGCCACTAAAAGTCAAGCCTGAAGATGAGTTCAACAGAAAAAAAAAGCACAATAAAAACAAGGTAAAAGTGAAAGTAAAGCAGACAATTTTACATCTATGGAGATTCTCAGTTGTCCAGGTCATGGTTGTCCCAAAGGTGCTTTTTCACGAGGCAACTGGACTTTCTTTTTTTCTCTTTGAAGACGTTTTACTTCTCATCCAAAAAACTTCTTCAGTTCTGACTATATGGTGGGGAATGGAAGGATTTATATTCCTTGCAGACAGCTGGTCATTTGCATTCTTTTAGAGAGTTGTTGATGCCACCTGGAGGCTTATCTGTGTTGTCAGGGTCACCTGAGTTGTGCAAATGAATGTGGAGCTTTCTTGGAACTGTTGAAAGGGCTGTGTTGTAGACTGGAGATACATAACGTTGTATTTCCCCCTCCCCCCATTGAGAGAGGACTGCTCAATTTTGATATAGATGGCCTCTTTGACCCCTCTTTCAAACCAACAGTCCTCTCTGTCCCAAATGTTGATTTTGCTGTCTTCGAAAGAGTGGCCTTTGTCTTTTAAATGCAGAGGGACTGCTGAATCTTGTCCTGCTGGATTTGTTCTCCTATTGTGCCGTATGTTTATGAAGTGGTTGTTTTGTTTCCCCAATGTACAGATCTGCAGATCTCAACAGAGGGGAAGGGATATGACATCATCTATCTCCAGTCTACAACACAGTCTTTTCAACAGTTCCAAGAAGGCTCCACATCCATTTGCACTACTCAGGTGACCCTGACAACACAGATAAGCCTCCAGGTGGCATCAACAACTCTCTAAAAGAATGCAAACGACCAGCTGCCTGCAAGGAATATAAATCCTTCCACTTCTCACCCTCCAGTCAGAGCTGAAGAAGCTTCTTGGATGAGAAGCAAAACATCTTCAAAGAGAAAAAAGAAAGTCCAATTGCCTCGTGAAAAAGCACCTTTAGGACAGACAATTTTACTTTTGGGGGGACGAAAGCTTGTAAAAGGTTTACAAAAAACGCTTTCTCAAAATTATATCTCCATCATAAAGGATGACTACACAAAAACAGCATATAAAAGCAACAATATTTGCTACTGTTATAAGAAAATCTACTCATCAAGTAAACCTGGCTCCCAACTTTTGCTAATAAAGAATGGATGGCTTTTGCATTTTAATAAAGAGATGATTTATGGAGTGAAGGGAATATTTGTTGTATCAAAAGATAGTGATAAGTGACTACATTTTATTATTTGCTATGATGAAGGGGAAAATTATTGTTTATTAGTAAACCTTAATAAAATTATTTGAAAAGAAGGAAAACAAATAAAACAAATAATCAATACAGGTAGTCCTCGACTTACAACAGTTCATTTAATGATGGTTCAAAGTTACAACGGCTCTGAAAAAAGTCATGTATGACCATTTTTCACACTTACAACCATTGCAGCATCCCTGTGGTCACATGATCAAAATTCAGATGCTTGGCAACTGCCAATACTTGGCAATACTTACACCACAAAATGTATACTCTGAGGACTTTTAGGGAGGAGCTGTCTTGACTCTCTTTCTCCCACACAAACTACACAATCTTTTGCTTTTCTAGAACACACTCCCTCCCTTCTGGAAATCCAAACAATATACCATCACAATCCAGTCTTTCGGTGATCCGCAATCCCTGATCTCCCTTCCTTCCGCCGCGCCCTTAAGACATGGTTATTTCAGCTTGCAGGACTGGCCTAGGGGAAATTTTTAGTGGGGGTTTTAAAATAATTTTAAATTACTTAGGCCAATTATTAATATTTGTCTTTTAATCATGTTTTAACTGTAGTTTTGGTATTTTGTAGTTTTTATCTGGTTGTTAGCCGCCCTG
>NW_015386658.1:67537-78216 GCF_001527695.2 Protobothrops mucrosquamatus | reverse complement strand
AATAATAATAATAATAATAATAATAATAATAATAATAACAACAGCTATGCGAATCAAAATGCCTATATTGCCAAAATGGCAAACTCCTTCCCACTAGGTCAGGGTCTCAAACAATGACGTACTAATGCACCATAATGAAAAATGAATTTGTGTGACTTCACTGATGAATTAAATAACAATTGCCTAGGAACTGGAGGGGAGAGATATTCACTTGCTTTCACTGACAAAATTAGAGAAACGAGGCAAATGGCAAGTATGCAAATAACTGCAGAAATTGCTATTGGAAAACCTGGATGGCTAAAATGATGTTTGCTTGGGAAGGACTGGCTTGCTTGTTGCATTTAACCCTTTCTCCTTTCTATAATACTTAAAACATATCTTGTCTTCTCTTTCCTTTCTATACAATTGCTCCTTGTCTGAATTCCTTCTAGTTTCATTCTTCCTTTTCCCAGTATAGCTACCCTATCCTCTTACTCCTTTTATTTTGCTTACTCTGTTGGAAGAGAAATTTGTGTGTACACTTATGTGTCAGTTAATATGTACAGGTAGTATTCAAATTTCCAAATTAGTCATTAATCATTCAATTATTATAACTTTGTCTTGGTGCTGGTCTGTTTGGGGAATGAGCATCTGGCAGGCAGATAGACATATGTATATACATATTCAAGTATATCTTATGTTTATTTATTGAGGGAAAGGGAAGAACCTGCAGTATTAATTTTAACCGGAGCTGCCAATCGCAGCTTTATAAGATAGGGAATGTGGTCATTGTTCAGAATTTTACTCTCTGCTTTTTTTCTATCTTTTCTTTAGGATTTGTTTTAAATTCAAGTTGTTTTGGTTTTGGATAAATACAACAATATTCCTTCCTAAAATCTTTGGGATATCTCAATAATTGAAAGGAGCATAAGACACTGATGTGGAAAATACTATAGGTATTTGCAAAATGGAATAACCCCCCCCCCCTTTATTCAAACCTCTGTGCACTTCAGAGATGTTAATGTTTCAGTGTTATTAATCTCTGTTAATGTATTCCCTTGAGTGTCTCTATGGTAGAGACAATATTTTTGCATTTATTAATCTAAAGCCATTTTGTAATTTATCATAGATTTCCAGGTTAAACTGCATTACATATATTCCACTGAACTAATATTTATAAAATGCCTTATCTAATTGTTCTGAGACTGTATAGTCTCAGAATATACTGTAGGTATGCTTTGTGGGCTGCCATAAAAATGTCTTGAAGTTACTACTGCTGCAATATAGACTTCTCTTGAAATGTTGTTTTGTTATGTAGATACTTACTTTCTAAACTTCAATAATCTCAGTTTGGCTTCCACATGTGCTTCTTGTGAAAATTAGCTCTAAGCTGTTGAACTTATTAAAACTCCACAATGTTTCATTTCTATTAAATCTTTTTCCAAGAGTTTCTACTAGTCCGATCAGATCCAACTGATTAGGTATGCTTGGCTGAGTTGGGCGACTATAGAAAATGAAATGAAATGAAATGAAATGAATGAATCTCTTTGACATTGGCCCTGTTGATTGAGGTCTATAGAACATTTGGAAGATACTTGGTTGTATACTGGGTTGCATCAGATTTCCAATTTTGAGTTCAAATCCATATAATGAGATGATTTTATTATTTTTTCCTTTTACTTTATTTTCTTGTTCCAAAACTTAACATGAATAGCCTGAGCTATGGCTCTTTGTACTATCGTAAATTAGCTCATTTTTAGCAAAGCCAACATAAGAATGATGCTATGTGTTTGTACTACTGATAGACCTCAACTTACAACCATAATTGAACCCAGAACTAGGGTTTTAAATCTTGGCAACTGTTAAGTGGGTTGCATCCCAATTTGAGAACCTTTTGTGTGGCAGTCGTTAATAACAATAGCACTTAGACTTATATACCTCTCCATAGTGCTTTACAGCCCACTCTAAGCAGCATAGTGCCCCCAACAATCTTGGTCCTCATTTTACCGACCTTGGAAGGATAGAAGGCTGAGTCAATCTTGAGCCAGTGAGATTCGAACTGCTGGCAACCAGCAGTCAGCAGAATTAGCTTGCAGTACTGCAATCTAACTACTGCGCCAGCACAGTAGTGAATGCCATGTTAAATGAATGTCATGATTGTTAAATGAATGCATTTTATCTGATGAGTGTTTTTTGCTGGAAACTGGAAATCAGCACTGAAAATCGGCAAAAAACATTGAAAATCACAACCAGGTGACCACAGAACACTGCCAATAGTCATAAATATGAGCTGATTTCCAGGTGTCCCAAATGCAATCATGTGACCAAGGTGAGGCAGATGCAGCCATCAGAATTCAGGAACTGATTTGCAGTACCTTTGGAGGAGGTCCATCGTAACTTCAAATGGTTGGTAAGCAACCGGTCATTAAGCAAGGATTAGCTGTATATGCCAATGTAGAAATCATTGCTCTTACACAGTTAGGGGAACTCTCAAAAATTATTTTCCTCTATGGACATAATAATATTGTTTATAAACTGATACCCTTAAAGACATACCTTTTGCATATTTGAAAATAATTATTTACTTTGAGCATTCGGTATATAAAAGTTTGTTTTTTTAATTTTACTTCTTCTAAAGGTGAATGCTTCAAACAGAGAAAGCAGAAGTGACAGAAACTGTATTAACAGTTTATTACCTGTTTAATTTGTCTCAGTGGTACAGCTTACGTTTATTCAATACAATATTTTACTATGGCAACAGTTGCACTGCATTAGATCACGCTTTTTATGGTACATACAACCCCCTCCTCATTTCCCACCCCAGCACTTTCATTTTATTGAAGCTTCTCTTTAAAAACACTTGTTTTAAAATAGTTTTATTTCAATGCTAACAGTGCTTATATGACTCCATTTTTTGACTATCAGGACAGTTTTTTCCATGTATATTTAATACAGCAAATGCCAATTCCTTTGAAGCTCCCTTAACAGTATTTCAAAAACGCACTTGGTGGTTATAGGGTTAATTAATGAAATGGATGACTGGGCTGAAAATAAAATTCACTGTTTAAAAAAATGCAAAACCATGAGAATTAGGTACACTATCATATTGTAACCACTGAGAATTCTCAATAGTAAAATAAAGCCTTGTTCTCCCAGCATTTTCATTAGTTTTCCAGTAGTGGCAGATGCAGCGTGAATTATAATGACCAGAACAACAGTGATTGCTCTCTTTAAAAAGCACATATGTACCGAAAAGACATATATTCTCTTTCTTTAGGAACATGTAAATTACCAATTATGTAGCTGCACACTTAAAAATTATATTTTCCTTTTTCTTGAATTTGACATCTACTTCCCAGAAGAGCAATAAATGCAAAATAGAATTTCAAACTGTTTTACAAGATACAGCATAATGCAAATAAAGTTTGGCAAAAATCATGCATACTCATTATTAATTTTAACTGTTGCATTCAATATCATGAACCTTGAAGGCAGAGATCAGGAAGAAAATTCAGCTCAGTATAAAATTCTATTTTTATAGTCTTTCTACTGCTAGTTTCTGTATTTCCAAACAAAAACCTTTTGAAAAATGCAATACTAGTTATATATAATTGGGCACAAAATGTGTACTTATTAGAATCTACTTTACAGAACTGACATGGGGCTAAAATGGAGTTTGAAGAGGACAGATATAAATGAGATAGTAATATTAATTCTGATAATAATAACGCTACCACTAGAGATGAGAACTGCACCCATCTTTATGGTCTTCCAGAAGGGCATTAAAACTTTCCTTGGGGCCCTGAGGGGGGCACTCACTGCTGGAGGTGGTTGAGGAGGTAAAAAGATCTCATCCCTATACAATCCATCTCTTGGGTCCTGGTATTTTGTATAGTTTTAAAATTTTTAAATGTGCATTTTTTATAAAACTTTAACTGTTTTCCTATTTATATTTATGAACTGTAAGCTCCCTAGAATCACCTTATGGGGAAGGTGAACAGCATATACATTTAATGAATAAATAAATATAGCCTTTGTACTCCCAGAAAATAGTATAGGTATAGGTATTCTAGGCTAGTAATTAGAAATGCAGGTCAAATGTAGATCAGTTCTTTAAGGCAACTAAAAATCTCACCATAAGGCAGGAATGCACAAGCTTACAAAACAAACTTACTTTAGATTGCATAGTTCCATGTAGACAAATCCAAGACCTAGAATCAGGCTGAGTGAGCTCTTATATCAATCCAAAAGTCAGTCATATAACCAGGGACAGCACATATTAAAAAAAAATCAGAGTTCGGAAAAAGGTTTGCCAACGTAAGTCTAATACCATCACTCCTCAACCCTTATATTATACACTAAAACAGGTAATCCTAATTGCCTCCTTCTTTTGAGGACCCCACTAAACACTGCTTATCTTTCTATGTGTGTAAGACCTCCAAATCTTTTCCTGCTCAGGTTCTAGGCTTCCTTGTTGTGTACAATGGATTGCTGATGATATATCTCTGGAGAAAATATATTGAATTCCAATGCCGATCTGACTAATCTTCTGAGTCACCTGTTCATGATCTGAATATCATTCTGGTTCTGCAATACTAAATAAGGAGTCACACCAAACTATTGTCAGACTTCCATGTTTTGATACTGGTATGATTCATTCCCCCCCCTCTCTCTTCAAATTATAGAATCACAATCTCAGTTTGATACATTTAAAATAAAGCTACCTTTAAAAAAAATTACATATATAGATTTTAAACCATGTTAAACTTTAATACACATATTAAACCAGAACAGCTGAATTCACCCTCGGTATTGACCCCACAACAAGAGAGGCACAAGATGGCTTAGCATAGGTTCATTCTTATACTTTGTACATACAGATGTTCTGTATAAACAGGGAGTCCAGTGTTCTTCAACATCTTGATCAATGATTTGAATGAGGGGATAGGTGGGGAACTCATCAAATTTGCAGACAACACTAAGCTGGCAGGAATAGCCAACTCTCCAGAAGATAGGCTTAAGATACAGGAGACTTGAACATTGGGCGCAATCTAACAAAATGAAATTCAGTGGTGAAAAAAATAACATTCTCCATTTAGGCAAGAAAAACCAAACGCACAGGTACAGTATAGGTGGTACCTTTCTCAGTAGTAGTAAATCTTGGAGTCCTAATGGACAATCACTTAAATATGAGCCAGCAGTGTGCTGCAGCTGCCAAAAAAGCCAACACAGTGCTAGGCTGCATTAACAGAGGGATAGAATCAAAATCACGTGTGTTAATACAACTTTACAAAGCCTTGGTAAGACCACACTTGGAATACTGCATCCAGTTTTGGTCACCACAATGTAAAAAAGATGTTGAGACTCTAGAAAGAGTACGGAGAAGAGCAACAAAGATGATTAGGGAACTGGAGGCTAAAGCATATAAGGAACGGCTGCTGGAATTGGGTATGTCTAGTTTAATGAAGAGAAGGACGAGGGATGACATGATAGCAGAGCTCCAATATCTCAGGAGTTGCCAGAAAGAAGAGAGAGTCAAGCTATTCTCCAAAGCACTTGAAGGCAGGACAAGAAGCAATGGATGGAAACTAATCAAAGAGAGAAGCAACCTTGAACTAAGGAGAAATTTTCTGACAGTTAGAACAATTAATCAGTGGAACAACCTGGCTCCATAAGTTGTGAATGCTCCAACACTGGAAGTTTTTAAGAAGAGACTGGACAACTATTTGTCTGAAATGGTATAGGGTTTACTGCCTGAGCAGGGGGTTGGACTAGAAGACCTCCAAGGTCCCTTGCAGCAGCAGCAGCATTATCTGTTCCCTTTTGTTCTACAACTACTTGTGTCATTTAAGAGATCTCTTGAATTGAGGGGGCACAGGACACTGAAGTGGAAAGAAAGACTTGTTATATAAATGGAATTCTACTTACTTCATTTTAGATCTAATACCATTGGTGTTTCATATTTCAAGCATACATGAAATTATATTACATTGTGATTTTAAAAAAAATGTGTACGTCAGAACAATTCAATGGACTTCTGCTTCACACTTAAATGTCAGCAGCTCCGAAAAGATGGATTCTGGTTTGAAAAGGAGGACAGGTCTTTGGTAATAAGAATGGCTGCCACAATGCTGGCAATTTATCTACTTCTTACGCAATCTTTTGCTTAACCTATTAGAACTGTATCTGGTTTCTTTTGTTTAGACAATAAAATATATTGTAGAAATTCCAAACATTTTTACCAATCTTATAACAAAAGGGATATTAAGGTAATTGATTATGAGTACTGATTATGTTCTACCAGGTGTTCAGCCATGATTGGAGTGCCATCTATTTTGCATAACTACCTCCTTACCTAGTCATGGAGAGAGTAATAAGTATAAAAGAAAGCCTGTGATTTATCAAGTGGTTCTTCAGGAAGGAAGAGTGATTTTTCTATACCTGCCATCTGCATAGTTCACTGTATAAACAACCATTCTTTCAAAACCAATTTCATTTTAGTTGAGAATTCAACATACTCCGAAGAGTCCCACTTCGATTTTGCATTACAACTAGAAGATTCATTAAAGCTGAATTATCAATTAACCCAACAGTTATCTGACTTGGCAGATAAACGAAAGAAGAAAAAACACATTTATATTGAGAAAACAATTTCACCTCCTTTATACTAAGTCTGTATTACGAGGCAGAAAAGCAAGACACATTAAAAACTATAGTACCCTTTCTTCGATAGCAAACTGATCACCAAAAGGCACCAACTATTTCAGTCACAAAAGAATCTGTATAGAANAGAATTCTGCATCTTCTTGATCAACCTCAGGGTTTCCCTTTTTGATTTCTTTTTGGTTTATATGCATGACATCCACCACACAACATAAAATAGCAAATCGCCTTTCTCATAGTATATAAAGATTTGTATATGCCTATCTCAGGAATAAAACAAGATTGCTCAGCTATTTTTTTCCCCTGTCTTATTAACTCTTTACAGAAATAGTGTGTCTAACAGCAGGCATGAGGAAATAGAAGTAGAAAAACCATGCTTTCCATGCAACATATTTAACTGAAAGGTAGCCTAATCCCAAATCTCAGTTGTGTGAAATGTACTTCCCCAGGGGGACCATTTGTTTCACGTGAAACTGGAAGAATTTCAGCAATAAAGAAATTTGCATAATTTCTACAAAATGCACGGACTTGAAGTTGGCTAATGGATTTTTCTTTTATTCTTCACTGTTATTATTCATTTTATTATTCTCCTATAAATACCACTCCCAAAATCCTCTTACCTTATTTTACTTCATTACTCACCATCCAAAACACATTTAGAGACAATTATGTTCTGTTTGTGAGGCCACTCTATTTATGAATATGGATGGAGAAGCTAACTTCTGGTTTAATATGTGGCCATTTTTATGGAAAGCAATCCATTACTATGGCATAACATAAAGTAATTTTTAAAAGTTAGAAATTTGTCTGCCTTTCAAAGATTTGTGCTGTGTCCCATATTTATTGGTTGAAATGTAAGGATCTGAGTTGAAGAGAAGTTTTAATCCAGCAATGCAATCCAATTTTTATATAATTGACTATTAAAATATATTCCGCTCAAGACAAATGGACCAGAACTATTTTACTTGTCCCATATAATCCCAGGCCAGAAATAACCACTGTCATAATTATAATTATAAGATAGTGAGTTGATTATCCAGAAATGCTTAAGATTTGTTAAAATATGCTGGCAATCTCTATTCCTTATACATTTGTTTCATTTCCATCTGTACAGTCGTACTTGGAAGAAACTGTTTCTCTAGAGGATAGGAGCATTCCATTTATTCACTCAATGGAATAAAAAGAGACAAAATAAGCTGTAGATTCCTTTTCAAGAAATCTTCCATAAATGCCTAGCTTTTGGGGCAACTATTTTCCAGTCTGTAACCTTTTCTTTTTGGAGAAGGCTGCTGAGAAGATAGAGGAATGTACTCTAGAGGCATAAATTATCTAGACTTCTTTTAGGCTGGATTCAAATCTGGACATGGATGACGATGCCAGTGCCCTGGTGCCACTGTGGTGAATTAATTTTGTTTTGATCTAGATAGGAGAGTACATTCCTTCTGGTCTTCTTAGAGCTATTAAGGGCATTCAGTGCCAATAATCACTGTGTTGTTCTGTTCTATATATGCAACAGTTGGGAGTTGGTACCATTGCGGTATTGCATTTCTGCTCCTTCTAGATCAAGTCCATGGCAGTGGGGAACAGAGGTAGATCTTTATGCTGTCCCAGGCTTCAGTTCTCTCCCCCAGTTTTTAATATTTCCATGAAACCACTGGGAGAGTTTATCTCTCAGTTTGTTGCTGATGATGTAAGCTGAGCTAAATGCCACAGAAATTCTGATTCGGTATTTTGAGGTTATTGGAAACAGTAGACAGATGTTGAACCCTACTGAGACCACGTTACTATTTATTTGTTAAGTATTCTTGCTCTGGGTAGCAAGGATCTTGCTCTCAATAGGAGACCATTTGTCCAGTTTTATCTGAGCACTTGTTGTGGACCTACCTGGAGATTAAGTTTCTAACAATTATGAGTCTGTGAATCATATCACACAATTGAATTATTGCAATCCACATGGCATTGCCTTAGAAGAACATTTGGAAACTGCAGCTGGCACAACATACATATCGTTTTACTGTCTTATTATTGTAAAGATATACTACCATAATCTGCATGGATTCCTGGCAGATTATGGTAATATATAAGAAAGACATTTAAAGAACAAAGTAACCAAACTGAGATATATCTAAATTGGCAGGATGCAATGCCAATTAATGTTTAGATTTTAAATACTTATTTTAGTGCATTCCACTGTGCAGCAAACTACAATCTATATATTATTTGACATACACTCAGAAATTTAAGTAGTAGCTCTTGGAAAACAAGGGTCCAAGAAGAATAGGAACTTGAACAACTTCTTTTCTTTTCTATTTTCAGTACTTTCGGTATTATCTATATAAAGACTTCAGTAAATGCCATGTGGAAGAACAGATTTATTTATTCATACAAATAGACATATGTTCTAAAATCTGGACAATTTCAAATAACCATTAAAACAGTAGAACAGAAACCAGTGCAAAGCAAGGAATCAACAATAAAGCATTATATTATGGCAATCCCCTCCACAGCATTATCACCAACAGCATTAAGCCTACCTGCCATTTCCCCCAATCATCTGAATACTTTATTTCTTAACACCATGCACCCAACTGGCCTGTAGCTGTTCCATACCCTTTAGGGCTCCAGTTATTTGGTAATAACTTCCACAAAATTTCTGAACTGTTTTTTCCCTGTCCTTTAGAATATATAATTATTAACTTCGCTTTTAGTTTCTATCACAATTAAATATGAAAGAATTTTTTTTAAAAGTATAAACTAAAAGAAACTAAAAAGAAACTATAAACTATTGGAATATCACCGTACAAATTTCCAAGTCTATTACTGTATTCATTTTTGGGCATTCTATATCACCAAAATATACTGATTAGAATAGTATTGCCTCACTATGAGAACAGACTAAAGCATTATACTGTAGCATGAAAGGATAACTGAAGGGGACATGCCAGATATTAGAACACTGTATTTTCCTCCATCATATAATATTACAGTAGAGAGAAAAGTCACTGAATGTAATTAATTAGCAGTAGATTCCAGGAGAGACTTGAGAGACCAATTTCTCAATCATACATAATTACCTAATTATGGTGATGGCCACAAGCTCCATTATTATTTTTAAACTAACAAAATCAAATCATGGAAGATTTGTGAGCTTCGTAGCTTTATAGATTTTACAAACACAGGGGCATCCTCAGATAGTGGCATCTGCTCAGGAAAGATCTGGTGTTCACTTGTGTTAGAATCAAAATGTTGAACTATATTGCCCTTATTCAGCAAGGTACTTCTTATGAAATATCTTGGTTTCATGGATAAGATTTAAGACCCAGAAGCAGTTGTACACTGCGGTGTCGCATAAAGTTTTGCTTTGCAAGTGATGAGAGATTGTGGGAAGGTTAAGAAAAGAAGGCAAGAGAAAACAGAGATAAATAATCAAGAAATAGTGGGGAAGTCAGTTGACTGCTTATATCATAAAATAGCAGCTTAGCTCAGGTATAGAGAAATCTTGGAAGAAGCATTTCAAATCACTCAGAGAGAATCCACCTTAATTAATTCATTATAAATAAGGCTAGGAAATTCCTCTTACAGTTACCAAGATTGATATCAAGCCCCATTCAGCTGGGCAATTTTAATAAGGTACATTAATGTCAGTCTGTATAAATACAGAATATAGAATCTTGAAACTATAACAAGATTTTCTAAAACTCTTGATTGTTTATGTCTATATTTATTTCCTTTTCTTTCCCAAACTTCCCACAATCTCTCTCAGAAATCTAGGGTTTTTCCATCTTCAGGACC
Source organism: Protobothrops mucrosquamatus (assembly GCF_001527695.2). Lineage (NCBI taxonomy): Eukaryota > Metazoa > Chordata > Lepidosauria > Squamata > Viperidae > Protobothrops > Protobothrops mucrosquamatus. The sequence continues at coordinate 67,782 of NW_015386658.1, read as the reverse complement.
TGACTTATCACTGTGTCTCACAGCTATCAAGATGGATAGCTTAGTTAATTTTCTCAAATCACATGGAATGTGCAGTACTTTCTCCTTATCCTTTGTTTTACATTGTATAAAATTATTTTTAAAATTTTAAAAAGATGTGTCAGGTAATGGATGATAATGAGGATCTTAAGGTCATGGAACATATTGTAAATCCACCTACAAAATGTTTTACATGTATTAATTCCTAGAGCACATAATTTTGCTTC
>NW_015386658.1:31474-66035 GCF_001527695.2 Protobothrops mucrosquamatus | reverse complement strand
TCAAAACTGGAAGAGTAAAATTTTACCTACAATGGAAGACTGGAGATTGAAAGTTTCGTACCTTGCTGAGATGGCAAAGATTTCGGCTTATTTGAAGAATTATTCAAATGAACAATTTTTATTAATATGGAGAAGATGGATTGTTTATATTCAAAAGAAGCATAGAGTGGTGGAATATAATTTAGGTTTTTAGAAAAAAATTTCTTTTCTTTTATATATTTTACCTACTCATGTAGAATAATATACTTTGTGGAGTTAGAGATACTAATATTTGTTTACTTATATTTGAATATTATCCTGGGATTAGGTTTGGGAAGTCCGGGGGGGTGGGTTTTTTTTTAATAGCACTGTGCAGTATTTGTGATTTTTCTTTATGATGAAAAAATAATAAAATTTTATATTGAAAAAAGAGTTATATCAAATTTTAAAGTTTAATGGTAGGAAGAGGGGAAAAAATTAAGTATCAAGGGAAGATTCTTTTTCAATAATAATAATAATAATAATAATAATAATAATAATAATAATAATAAAGTTGGAAGGGACCCTGGAGGTCATATAGTCCAACCCCCTGCTCAGGCAGGAAACCCTATACCATTTCAGACAAATGGCTGTCCAGTCTCTTCTTAAAAACTTCCAGTGTTGCGTTGCTTCTTCTCCTACCTTCAGGCGCTTTGGAAAATAGCTTGACTCCTTCTTCTTTGTGGCAGGCCCTGAGATATTGGAACACTGCTATCATGTCCCCCCTCATCCTTCTCTTCATTAAACTAGACATACCCAATTCCAGCAGCCGTTCCTTATATGCTTTAGCCTCCAGTCCCCTAATCATCTTTGTTGCTCTTCTCTGTACTCTTTCTAGAGTCTCAACATCTTTTTTACATCGTGGTGACCAAAATTGGATGCAGTATTCCAAGTGTGGCCTTACCAAGGCATTGTAAAGTGGTATTAATACTTCACGTGATCTTGATTCTATCCCTCTGTTAATGCAGCCTAGCACTGTGTTGGCCTTTTTGGCAACTGCAGCACACTGCTGGCTCATATTTAAGTGATTGTCCACTAGGACTCCAAGGTCCCTCTCACAGTTACTACTATTGAGCAAGGTACCCCCTATATTATACCTGTACATTTGGTTATTATACATTATACAGGGAATAATGCTGTATAAATTAGTTCCAACCCCCAAAAGGCTCTTTGAACTCTGGAACTGGGTACTTCATGAGTTCTGGAAGTACCTGATCCAAAGCAAGCCATCCTGACCTTGAAAAGACTGGAATAGCTCATTTCCCAGTTAGAACTTTCAAGGATGTATCATTTTATACATACATACATACATACATACATACATACATACATACATACATACATACATACATACATACATACAGGATTTTCATAGGATCACAGCAGGGAAGAAAAGGATTAAACATTTTTCTTACATGGGCTATGGCCCTAATGAAATCTTTACCATATCTGAAATAGCTATTATAATCTAACCCTTGGACAATGGTTTGAGAAGAGTAAATTCTTGTACTTTGTGATTTCATTTAAACTACAAAAAAGAGAAACATAAAAAGAGAAGTGCCATCATTGACAGGTACATAAGAGGAAAGTACCTAAGCAATACTTTTGAAAATACATTCACCCCATTGAAGTTGTAGTGAATTCTTCTAATTTCAAGTACAGCACTACTGTATATTTAATAGCTTTCCTATTAAGAAGTGTCTGTGGCCATCCTCAATGGTTAAATCAGTTCAGTTTGCTATTCAGCCAAGTTTTTTTGCCCATCCACAAAGACAAAGCACAATCCCTAGTGGTTCCTGATGGCAAATATATGGCTTTGCATCTGGGAATGTTTTAATGTTTGCTTGTATTATACGCTTCCTTGCTTGTAATATCATAATCAGAGGTCAGCCAGTTTACTGTATGATAGTAAAAAAATTCTCTTTTTGTCTCCTTCCTGCTGTAAAACTTGGCATTGCCAAATGTGATTAAAATTCCTGGGTCTAGAGGATAAAATATATGTTGTAATGTTGTACTGGTTTCAGCAGAGAGCATTAAGTGATGCAGTGATTATAGAAATAGAAAAACATGAATGAAAACTTCAAAAATGAATCTGAAAGCAGACTTTGGCCTTAAAGATGCTAGGAGATGTCAACGGATAACCTGATTTGAATTCAATACTGAACTACTTTGTACTTTGCCTCAGTGGAAACAAAATGAAAAATTAGCTGTTCCATATAACAAATTGCCTTCTGCTCAACTATAGCAGGTAATGGCATTTCAAGGTATATATGTAACTCGGAGAAGAGAAATGTTGAAATTGCAAATCTTCCTTTGTTTTCCCATTCTCCCATCTTTTCAAATATCTTTTAGGGTAATGCTGTTGGAGACTGAAGATTTTGACTTTATTACTTGATTGTTAATTTGCACAACAGCAATCAAGGGTAAGTTAAATATATCAGTGAGATATTTAGTGGTAGCTGCTTTAATCAGTTCCCCCCCCTTATATCTTCCAGAACACATTTGCTTAACAAACAGTCCCTCTTAATTATCTCAAAGTGGCAATATAACCAATTACTATGGATACATGTTTTTTTCAAGTAATATTATATTGCTGCCCATTATTGTTACATGCAATTTAATTTCAGTGGAATCTGTATTTCAAATGATTAATTTCTGATATATAAAAATGTCTGAAAATATGTATTTATATCATAACTAGCAGACTACAGAGGTTCACAAATATGAAACTGAATTAACAACTATCTTAATGAATTAGCTCACCAAGTTAAGTGAGGTGGGAAACAATCCAAACAAATACAAGAGCACAATATATGTCAGAGAAAATACTACAATTGAACAGAATTTGGAGAAATAGCACTCTCATCTATTCATGCAATGAACCAGATATTTTTCAGGCTCCCATCCTCCTGAAAAAAAAAGCCTCTGCTTTAAAAAGCATATTAATTTTAATGTGTGGTTTTCTTAAAGTAATAGCATCTCTCTTTTTTGGCATGCATGGAAACATATTAAAAGTTTTAAATACATCAGTGATTTAAAAGTATCTCAAAGGGAAGAGCAAGGAATGATAAAATGTATTTGAAATACCTAAAATATCCTTAGTTTTATTTCCCAAGTCGTACGTGTAACTAAAAAGTTGTATTATTTATCCATTCTTTCTGATAATAAACCTAAACACTGCAACATAAAAATCATCAGCCACATCCAGTAAATCTATCTATAAAAGATTTGACAGCTGTCCCACAAAAAAGCTAAGTAGAAATCCTCACAATAAGAAATCACTGTAAGTAATACTTTTCTCATCATGGCATTTGGGGTAACACTTAGCAATACATTTTGTGTAGATATTTTGTGTGTCTCATGGAGAAGAATCTATAATGTTTGTTAAAAATGTCTTGAGATTTTGCCCTTTATCTGTATATATTTTATTTTTTTCTATACCTTGAAATTATTTTCTGTATTTACTTTTCCAGGTGAAAACAAAACAAACAATGGCAGTTATTCTTTGCTAAACATCTACTTTTGTATGTAGAGATTTGTTACATTAATGGCTTCCTACATGGACATTTTTAAAGATTTGAGGAGGCCCATACAGGTAGTCCTCGGGTAATGATAGCAATTGGGGCTGGGATTTTCTGTGGCTAAGCAATGCTGTCAAAAAGCAAAATACCACGATTGTATTGCTTAGCACCTGAGATCCTGGCAATCCCAGTTGCTTTAATAACCTCAGGCCTGTGTGGGTCATTAAGTGGGGACCTCATGTGATTGCAGCATGAGAAGAGGCAGGACTCCTAGGCAAACATGCTGGTAGATGAGAGTTACAGGCCACAGCAGGTGCCACAGGTGGGGACTAGGAAGTACAGGGCTTTAACAATCTCAACCATCACCACTTCCCTGTAGCCTCTACTTCAGCCTAGACCAGAGGTAGGCAACCTTGGCTCTTTTATGACTCGTGGACTTCAACTCCCAGAATTCCTGAGCCAGCATGCTGGCTCAGGAATTCTGGGAGTTGAAGTCCACGAGTCATAAAAGAGCCAAGGTTGCCTACCCCTGGCCTAGACTGATTCAAGCCGCATACCCTGACAAGTCCTAGAGACACCAGCTGGCCTCAAGGCCCAGCACCAGCCTCAAGTTACTCTAGTGGCGGCTAACCCCAAGTCCCAGCAACAGCAGCTGGTTTCAAAGACCAGTCCTGTGATAAGTCCCACTTTTCACATAGAACTTGCATTTCTCCATGGCAGGTTACATGAAAACTAGTCATTTTAATCAGTTTTTATTTAAAACTTATTTTCAGACTCAATGAGTCAATTTCTTTAAATGTGGCCAAATTTTGCCATGTAAGATGTATAACAATTTCACTGATATGCTTATCTAATTAATTAATATTAGTTTTATGCAGTGCTTTTTTTATTAAAAAAAAAAAAAAAAGGTGCCGGAACTCACACACATCATACAACCCACCTTGCCTACCCTACAAGGTTCCATCCAAAAAAGGTGACGGAACTCCGTTCTGGGCATTCTATGAGGAAAAAAAGCCCTGGTTTTATGTATAAAATTTGTTTTATAGACCAATCTTTGATTTTAATAAAGAATAAATGTGTATGTGTGTATGGAGATCGATAGGTATGTATGTAGGTAGGTAGGTAGGGAAGTAGGTGGTTAGACAGACAGACCTTTTTGTGTCAATGTAGATTTTGGAGTAACTTTTCTCAAAAATTATTTCAGCTCCACACCCACCCCCCACTTTCTGCAAGTTATTACAAAACTTCATATTTTAGAAAGTAATTTGAGGAATGAGTTGATGCTATTGGTAATGCTAATTATTTGATTCATAAATAATTTCATTGGTTGGTTGTTTTTAATCTATAAATGTAAAAAGTGTGCAAAAACTTATTTAAGAAAAAACATATATAATATTTAAGACACAACTACAAAACTGAATTATAAAATATTACATGACCTTATCAAGTTCAACATTCCAGTGGGACCATACTTTTTCACTAGACATTGTGCCAAAATTATGAAGCAATTAACTAACATTAGCTGGATCATTTTATTTCCCCCAAAGTGCTATTTACAATTAAAGAGCCGTTTCATATAATTTTCCCATCCATTATGTTACAAAAACAGTATATAAAAATAACTAAACTAAATACAAATCATTTATGAATGAGTTGCTCTCATCTTCCTATAGTTTACCTGTTTAATAGTTTTAGTTTAGTTTAGTTTAATAATTAGTTTTCAAGCTTGTTATTTTCCCATTTATTTATTTATTTTCCAATTGCAGACATTAAACAAGTGGTAGGATTCACTACAAATTATTTTTTAAAATGCTAAAAATAGCACCCGGGGGATAGAAAGCCAGACTGTAAAGAGGGATTTTTTTTTCCATCTTGCACAAGGCAAAGACAAATACATTTTAATTATTTATTGTATTTTGGTTTTGTTATTTATTTCTGGTTTCATTTTTATATCCATGCTTGTCTTTTATTTGACTGTAAACTACTATTTAACAGAATAACAGAGTTGAAAGGGACTTTAAAGGTCTTCTAGTCCAACCAGCTGCTCAAGCAGGAGACCCTATACCAGGTTCCCCAACGCCCGGTCCGTGGACCAGTACCAGTCCGTGGCATGCCAGCAACCGGTCCGCACAAACAAGCAAATCCCCATCCCCTGTGTGATGCAGGCAGTACACAAAATCATGCACCCTCCGGTCCGCAGTAAAACCGCTCTCCACGGTGCCCAAAAGGTTGGGGACCTCTGCCCTATACCATTTCAGACAAATGGTTGCCGAATCTCTTCTTAAAAGCCTCCAGTGATGGAGCAGCCACAACTTCTGTAGCCCAGCCATTGCACTGATTGTTCTGTCAGGGAATTTCTCCTTAGTTTAAGTTGCTTCTCTCCTTGATTAGTTTCCATCCATGGTTTCTTGTCTTGCCTTCTGGTGCTTTGGAAAATAGGTTGACACTTTCTTCCCTGTGGCAGCCCCTGAGATATTGGAACATTGCTATCATGTCACCCCTAGTCTTTCTTTTCATTAAACTAAACATATCCAATTCCTGCAACAGTTCTTCATATATTTTGGAGGTTCTTTGATCGGGCTGTTTGCTGTTAGTCTGTTTAGCAGTTCCTTGATTGGGATATTGTTTACTTCTTGATTGTTGGTTTGATGTTACTCTTGGAGTTAATCTATGCTTATCTTGGTGTTGATTGCTGGTGGGGAGGTCTTTTGGTCTTTTTGTTCCCTTTTTGGCTTGTCTCTTGTTTGGACTATTTCTTTTGCATAGTATGTAGATCTGTGGTTCTCAACCTTTTTAATGCCGTGACCCCCAACCGGTCGTAAGTCGAGGACTAAACCGGTCGTAAGTCGAGGACTAAACCGGTCGTAAGTCAAGGACTACCCAACCGGTCGTAAGTCGAGGACTTTCCCTGCCTGGGAGCGCCGCGCATGTGTGGTTCCGCCCCCTGCGCCGGCCGAGGCGTAGCTGGCAAGCAGCAGAGACGGAGCAGGCCGATCACTAGCTGGCCCAGCCCAAGGGAGGTAAGGCACCCGCCGGAAAAGGGGAAAAAATGGCGGACAGCCTTGCTTGGCGACCCCCGTGAAATGGTTGATCGACCCCAAATGGGGTCGCGACCCATAGGTTGAGAACTGCTGATGTAGATACTGTTATGTCTATGTCTCTATTGATGTCAGAGTGCCAGGCTTCTAGATATTCCCTAGTGTTTTTGGACCTGGCTTGGTATAGGATAGTCACACTTTCCCTATTGAAACTATGGTTAAGTCTGTCCATATGTTGTGAAATTAAAACGTTTTCATCATGTCTTCTGACTGCTAGTTGGTATTCATGGATGCGTTCTGCCAGTTTTCTGCCTGTTTATCCTATGTAGTGGTTGTTGCAGTCATTACACTGTAAGTTGTAGATTACTCCAGTTTTTTCTTCTGGGGCTGCTGGGTCTTTTGATTTATTTAGGATATTTTGGAGGACTTTAGTTGGCTTGTGTACTATGATGTGTACTTGATTCCATGGGATGGTAATAGTTTGTTGGTGGTTTCTGAGATATTCTTGATATTTGGTAGTGTTATTCATTTTACAAATTGTGTTGATTGTGCTATATTGGTCAGATACTTTAAAGTTGCATGGATATTAGCTCCTTACTAAGACTGATGATGTTACCTAGTTTGGGTAATGAAATGCCTGCACAAATTTGATGAGTTCCTCTTCTATCCCCTCATCTAAATCCTTTACTTAAATTTGGGGGCAAAAAAGCAAGATAAAAACAATTTTTAAACAAATAGCATAATGTATATTTAAAAAGAATAACTAAAAAAGATCAAATCTAGTAATTCGTAACTTATTTTTATGATTGTGAGAATCCAATTTGTAAAATCTATCTAAATATTTTTTTTAATTTATTACTTTGCTGTAACTTTGAATTCTAATATTTCAGTTCCTTCTACTAAACATCAGTAAATGAGAAAGTCAGACTGAAAGCTAAAATCAGTCATTAATTCAACAATGCCTTTAGAACAGAGATGGGGAACGAGGGTCCCTTTATAACTTGTGGACTTCAATTCCCAGAATTCCTGAGCCAGCATGGCTGGGTCAGGAATTCTGGGAATTGAAATCCACAAGTCATAAAAGGACCATTGTTCCCCACCCGTTTTAGAGAATAGGTTTGTAATTAGAAATGACTGATAATTTGCATCAACCTTTCCCAACATCCAGAGAACACATCACGGGAACATTTAGGCCTTTCCTGATCTGTTGGACTACCATTTCCATCATCCTTTGTGACTGTCCAGCTTATCTAGATGATATCAGCTTGGGAGATCAACAGCATTGATCTACAAGATTTTTTTTCTTCAGTTAGCATTCACATTAAGCATGAGTTTCCATCGATGAATAGAATCTGATATGAGTGAGATGGGGTGAGGATAACATGACAGAGACATTCAGTGTTACTTTAATAATAACAGTAACTTGTTTGATGAGTAAAGAGGAAAACTTCATATATATACATACAAACAGGTCATCAGTACTTATTGGATAGAACTATTATCAACAGTTGTATTTCATAGAAAGTATAGAGAAAATGGAATTGTTGTTTTTTGCAATAATCACTTACTAAATTTTCCTACCTTGTTGTCCTCCGGAGATGGTGAAACCACAACCAAGCTGTAAGAAGAGTCTGGAAGTGGAAGTTCCCAAACATCTGGTAGAAATCAGGTATCTTATGGGTGATTCTATCTACATCACAGTATTATCCCACTTAATTCACTTGAATACAAGAACGATCAATCTAATTGAAAGGCATCACAGTATTCATGTCTTGAAGATCTCTATCCAAGAACCATTTACAAAATCATATCTTGTATTATCAAGATTAAGGAAAAGAAATCTGGCATCATTTTGCCATCTGTGGCCTATTCAGAACCGGGCCGTGAGCAGTGGTGCGACATGGATGCATGCGAGGCTCAACTTGTCCAAGCGGCAGACTGGAATGCATGCACATGTGCATGCAGCTCAACTTGTGCAAGTCGAGCTGCATGTGCATGTGTGTGCACACAGGCTCACTGCTCACACAAGTTGAGCTGTGCACACACATGTGCTCTGGCCTGCTGTTTACGCAGCCCGGTTCTTTTCTCCCTCTGCTGGGCTGCCAAGCAGCAAAGGTTGAGGACTGCTACTTTAAGAGAATTTATTTTATATGTGGCAACATGTCATCTTACAGTAAATTTGAGCTAACAATGGATACTTTAATCTTCTGGTAGTTAATTCTGAAATTGAGATTCCCTTTTCCAATTAAGAGCTGAGGTATTTGAAATGAATATAATAATTTAATTGATTTTTAATTTATGTCCAATTGTGTTGAAGACAGTGAGGACTAAACAAGAAACAGTTCAGCTTTGGTATGGATTTTGCCAACATCCAATTTTCCCTCAAGCTCTCCTACTGTTCATAGTGTTATTTTAAGAAAATATCAGAAAAAAATATTATATCCCTAGTTAACTGCTCATACCTTAAAGTTTAGACAGGAACAATGAAGCAGCTTGACAAATGGATATTAGTAAGTTGTATAGATCCGTGTGTGTGGATGTTTATATACACACACAGAAAATGTTCATGTAATAAGCCTGATGAACAAAACTATCGAAATAATTCAGTTTTCATAGTCTATTTCATTTTATCTAATGAAAAAGTATCTGATTATAGTATCCAAATCATGTCATGAATCATTCTAATTTGGACTGAAATCAACATTACAAAATTCACCAAGTATTCAACTGATGTAAGATAGAAATTCAAGGAGACTCAAGGAGTGTTTAAGATATTATGTGATTTTCTTCATCACAGAATTACATTTAGGAAGGACATTTGGTCCATCTAATCTCCTCACTGTGCAGAACTCCAAATTACAGCATCCCAAACAGATAAATGGCTGACTAGCGTTTAACCAAATATGTCTACTGCAGGGGAGCTCACCATCCTCAGGGTAATTAGTTCCTCTGTCAAATTGTTAGATTTTCATCCTTGCAGTTTTCACCTTGCAGTTTGTATTCTCATTCCTTAATTGCATCCTTGCAAGTTGCAATTAAAGAATGATAATACAAACCTCTGATTAATGACGTTTATTAGAAGGAACAACAAGGTTACACCACAAGAACTCCATGGAGTACTCTACTTTCAAAGGAGATACCTATATATAGGCAATTAGCTGACAAAACTCATTCCCTCAAACTTATTCTGTGTACAGGACAAAAGTTTGCCTTATTTTCTATTAAGGCAGTACAGTCTGCATTGTCTTGCTAATGAACATTGTAATCAGTGGGAGCAGAAACTCTCATATTATAATTAGAAAGTCTTTTCTAACATTCAATCAGAATCAACTACCCTGTAATTTTTATCTTAGGGGCTGCACTCTGAAATGAAAGCAAACAAGTTTTGCCCTTCTTCTTTGTAACATGCTTTGAGCTATTTCAGCAGTGTTATCATAACCCCCTCAGTCTTTTCTTAAAACTAAATATCTCCATTTTTTTCTATCTTCATTAAATGGTACAAAGTTACTGATTTAAAAAAATGGATTTAAACACTGTGTGTGTGTGTATCCATATATATATGTCCATTTATCACATAAAAAAATCATAAATTTCTGCTTGAAATGGATGATTTTAACTTAAAATGTGAAAAGAAGTTACTGAATTTCCAAAACATATAATATACACAACCTCTACTACTTAATTAGATCTAGGAGTTATAACTACAAAGTGCAGTTTCAGGAATCTATTTGACAAATCAATCTTATTATATCTTAAAGTTAGATTCAGACAAAGGCACTAATTACTATCAAAGAGTAACTTATTAGCTCCTCCACAGAGGTTATCTAAAATTTACAGAAGAATCTTTTGAATAATAGAAATTAAAATGTTTTGCCCGTATAGTCAGCAAGTTGGTAAAATCATATAAATAAAATAGTTAAGCAATACCAATTTGCATCAAACTGAGATAAAGACATTGGAAGTAATTGTTGCTCAGAATTATCTTTCCCATATGTGTAGAATGCTGCAGCATCAAAATTTGTTTTCCCAATCTGGAGGTACAATATAATTGTATTGGGGAATAAACAACTGCATGCTTGTTTACATGTGCTTGCATTGTGCAGATCACAACACACACTCATATGCAGAAAGAAGAATGCAGTACATTAGACTTCCATAGAAACATAATAGAGCAGAAGTAGTACAGTATATATATAGAATGGGCCAATCCAAGTAAGATCCTATACCAGTGGTGGCGAACCTATGGCATGGGTGCCAGAGGCGGCACTCAGAGCCCTCTCTGTGGGCACGCGCACCGTCGCCCAAGTCCTAGGCCTTCAGCTGGGTTTTATAAAACCTTTTCACTTTAGGCCTCCACTGCCGTGTGCAAAAAAAAAAAAAAAGGTTCAATCAATCAGTCAATTTCAACTTCTCGCGGAGAAAAAAAAGATCTTGCAGAAGTTGGAATTGATTAATTGAACTTTTTAGTCCCACCCAGTCTGCCATTACCACCGCAGCCATACCCACCCAATGGGCCACACTCACCCGGCACCCTATGATGCATAAGTGGGTTTTTGGTTGCAGTTTGGGCACTCGGTCTCTAAAAGGTTCGCCATCACTGTCTTATACTGAGAAATCAAATGAAAGAAAAATATTCTACCCACTGACTGGCCAGAACTCAAAGACAGAAAATAACCTTTTGTGTAGCTCAATGATAGAGAATACAAGATCAATAGAAAGTCACCATACAAGCTTTGGAAAATACTTTAATTTTATAAACAGCTATCAGTGTAGACATTATTGAGCTACATGGAGCAACAGTCTGATTTAATTCTTTCTTGTAAAACATGCATAAAAATGTTGACTGGGACAATCTCTTTAACTAAGCACATCTCTGTTGAAAATGATAATTCCAGAATTTTTTGTCAGCAATACTAATGCCAGTTAGAAAGTCTTTTGAGTTATAGCGTCAATGCATATGAAGAGAATCATGCTAAGGCAAGTTGTTTTGGAGACACATTCCAACCCAATGGCTCCCAACAGGGAATATATTTATATATTCAGTAAGATAGAATGGAAAACGTAAAGTTTATAAAACAGAAATAATTATTTCCCCCCAAAGAAATCCAGTCTTCTTTAGTGACTCTATACCAAATTAGCACATGTTTATGGACTGAATACATATATTGATATCCAGCATCAAGCTATTGCCTTGAACCACACTTTAATAAATAAATCACAATTAAGATTATATATGGTACATAAGCTTAGATATCACAATTCTCTAAATTTATTAAACATACTAAGCAATTCTTTATAGACCATGATGGCTACATTCACAACAATTAGCATTATGATATAAGGACCAAGAAGAATTCTCTCTCTCAGTTATTTACAAGATATCACTGGAGCCATAGCTAGTCACCCTGTAGGGGAGATGGGTGGCATAAAAGTGTAATAAATTAAATAAAATAAAAATATTATATCACATAGAAAAAAACTATTCCAACTGAATAGACTTATAAACTAATATTAAACAGTGCTGTAAAATAATATTGTATAAATGAATAAAATATTAGCATTTTCTGTGCAAAATTGGTACATCTGTTTCTCTGAAATACAAAACCCAAGTGAAAAGTACAATAATTATTTCAAGAGCATTCCTAAGCTTATATATGGCACATAGGCTTTTCCCTCCTTACATATGTACATTCTATTGGTATTTAAGTGCCCCCTGCTGGAAATGAATTCCCGTCCCTGAAAATACCTGGATTAAAATAGTCTGGCAAATACCAGGTTACATTTAATTGTATTAAATATTTTATTACCTTTGTTACTAGCAGGTAAAATTATGTGAGATTCCTGACACAAGAAGTTTCAGCTTGAGCCATAAAACTCAGTAGATTAAGCAGGAAAATAAAAAAACTAAATATTTTCTTTGTGCCATAATTGCACAATGAATACATCTTAATGCAAAGCATATCAAACCGACCATCAAAATAATATAAAATAGTATCAGTAATAATAATCACCATCACCATAGTAATAATATAGTTAGACTTCATTTATATTTTGCAGAACAAAGTTATTCAATAACATCTTGTCTATCTGGGAAGAATACAAAATGGTGAATCACTAAGTTGCAACACAACTTACAAAGATCTGGAGCAGGGGTGTCAAACTCGCTGTGTCACATGAAGTGTCGCTACATATTGCGAATTTTTTCCCCTTGCCGGAGCTGGGGTGGGTGTGGCGCATCTGGCTTGTGGGCCAGCAGTTTGACACCTCTGATCTGGGGAATATAACAATTAACAAATCTAATATGAATCAATAATATGTCTGCAATTCAAACAGCCAGTGATAATTTATACTGCCTTAGATAAATACTTTGTACAGTAAAAAAATGGAAACACTGTCTTTGGCATTACTGAAGTTTTAATGAGACTACTGAGGTCAATACAAAAAAGTACTTTAGAGGGTTCAGATGTTCGTTCAAAATGTTACCAGAAAAAAATGAGTGATTCACAGAGCTATCACACCTATTTTAAGTTCTTATACAACAAGCCAGATTCTCTTCTGAGTGCACTTTACAGCATAAGGATTATACATAACATGGAAAAGGTGACTGGAATATAAAACAGATTCAGCAGCAAGAAGCTTCAAAACTAGAAAACATTTATATCCAGTTCAGCTTTTGTTATAATTTAGTTATACTGAAAATATTAGACTACATGAATTCAAAAATGACAGATGTTATCTTAAGATAAAACCTATTACACAGCCAGTAATTTACATTCCTAGCATCTTGTAATTAAAGCTAAATGATCCTAGACGTACGTAAACGGTAATATACTACGTAAAGAAGAAAATTTATTTCATGCAGCGTTCAGAATAACATCATCTTTATTATTAAATCACAATTCCTGAACCCAAAATAAAATATTGTTCATGATTTTTTTTGACCATTTAGCAATTTTTCTCTTGTTTGTATCAAATTTCACCCAATTCTGGTCTACAATACTCTCATCTGCACTGAATGGGAAGTCAAGCAGATTGAGAGAAGAACCGAAACAGAATCACTGTGTTCAATTCCAACATCTCCCAGCAACTCTCTTTAAATGTATAGTGGCCTCCATCAAACATGAAAGAAAGAAATACATCTTTGGGTAAAGCAGAAATGGACATAGCATCCATTTATATAAATGTATAAACGGGTATGTACAGCCAAAACTGTAAGTTGGAAAGAATCCACTACATCATTTCAGACAAATGATCAATCAGTCTTTATTTGAAGGCTTCCAGTAAGAACACACCATATCACGCAGCATCTTATTCCACTAGTTAATAGCGGATATCGTCAAGAAGTCTGCTGCCTTTATGTCTAACTTGAACTTCCTTAAATCTAATCATCATCATCATCATCATCATCATCATCATCATCATCATCATCATCATAATAAAGTTGGAAGGGACCTTGGAGGTCATCTAGTCCAACCCCCTGCTCAGGCAGGAAACCCTATACCATTTCAGACAAATGGCTGTCCAGTCTCTTCTTAAAAACTTCCAGTGTTGGAGCATTCACCCCACTTCTGGAGGTAGGTTATTCCACTGGTAAATTGTTCTGTCAGGAAGTTTCTCCTTAGTTCTAGGTTGCTTCTCTCCTTGATTAGTTTCCATCCGTTGCTTCTTGTCCTGCCTTCAGGCGCCTTGGAAAATAGCTTGACTTAATTGTCTTCTGTAAACATACTCAGGTCATCCTCCAAACTCTTCACCATTTTGATAGCCTTCCTCTGAACGTGTTCCAGTTGGTCATTGTGGTTTTTGAACTGTGATACCAGACCACAGTACTAATGTAGGGTCTGACTACTACTGAGTATAATGGACTAATTATTTTCCATTACTTTCCGTTCCTGTTAATGCACACTGATATAGCATTTGTCTTTTTAACAGCTGCACCATAGTGCTGGCTTATTTCTAACTTGTATAGAACTTGTATATGCCTTGTATAATTTGTATATGCCTACTGCCAAGCCAGGTCTTCCCTAGCTTGCAGTATCATTTTAAGGAAAATATTATCTTGGTCTCTATTGAAGGTTTTACTGATGTCCAGGTACATGCACTCAGAAAACCATTAGCATGATATCAGAATGTCAAGGTTTTCTGTAGGGATTTGAAAATTTCCCAACATCTGCAATAAAAATCAATAGGCAATATGTTTTATTTACAAATATAATGAAAAAGAACTTTGATTTTAACCAAGAGAAACCATTATTTTCTACTTTCATAAACATTTTTTTAAATCAATGACAAAAATATATAAGGTTCACTTATTTGTTTGATGAGTCAGTGTGTTGAATCTCCACCCCCACCACCAAAGGATTATTGCTCAATGTAATGAAAAACAATGATAGAAGTTGCAAACTATTGTTTGCTATAAACCTGGGAGGAGAGGGGGGAATAATTCCAGCTGTGCATTATAAACAACCTCATTTCCAGATGGCAAATATTCTAAGCACCCAAGTGGAAAAGTTATTTATAAGGAAATGAATTAAGACCACTATAAAATAAACCTATGCATTTTTAGGAGAGAAAAATAACACAACTGAGTAGAGTCATGGAAGAGTATGTCTATTTCTCAAAATTAAATTTCTACATTGTGTTTTTGTAAACAGCAGAGCAATCAGTAAATAAATAGAACATGCAATGGTAATAAGTCAAAAAATCAGTTTTCAGTCTTTTGACCTTGTACAAATGATATATTTAAGTTATATTATATTCTTCCTTGCTTCAACATTTGATTTTAATTGCATTTTTGAACCACATATATTTAATTTCAATTACCTACCCTTTAACAATGGATATAAATTACCTTCATCTTGAAGTGTCAGTGGATTTGCTCCAGTCCAATCTAGAGGCACTAACATCACATTCAAATCAAAATACCAAAAGAGAATGGGGAAATAAAAAGGAGAGGGGGCAGGTCAAGGAAAAAAACAAAAAATATCTAAATAATTAGCACTTCTAGTTGGCAACACCACCCATCACATCAACAAATTCACAGGACTTCGCCAGCAAGGTTTGGAAACTAAAACTGGACCCAGATGAGACAATAGTTTCCTATGATGTGACTTTCCTCTTCACCTGCATTCCAACAACTGAAGGTGTTACGGTAGTGAAGAAACAACTGACACAAGACAGCACCTTAGGTGACAGAACCAATCTCAGCCCAGACCACATATGTGTCATTCTGGACCTCTGCCTGACCACTATCTATTTTAAATACAATGAAGATTTCTACAGACAGAAACATTGCTGTGCCATTGTCCCCCATTGTGGCCAATCTCTATATGGAAGAGGTAGAAAGCAAAGCCCTAAACTCCTTCACAGGAATTCCACCAACTCACCAACATATGTGGACGATACTTGGCTTAAGATCAAAACACAGAAATTGGAAGCTTTCACCAAACATATCAACTCTGTTGACAGGTACATCAAATTCACACGGGAAGATGTTAAGGAAAATAGTCTAGCCTTCCCGGACTGTGCCATACACATTAAGGAAGACAGAAGCCTTAACATTGAAGTTTACAGAAAACCCGACACACAGATCAATATTTACATTTTGATTCTCACCATCTACTGGAGTACAAAATGGGAGCTATCAGAATCCTACACCATCAAGCTGAAGGCCTGCTTACTAGCAAAGATGGGAAAGAAAAAGAACTAAAACACATCAAGGAAGCCCTCAGAATGTGTGGCTATCCCAGCTGGGCCTTCATCAAATCCCCAAAAAGACCCAGCAGAAACTCCTCCATAACAGAAGAGAACAATAAATGAAGCAATGTTGTCATTCCATATGTTGCAGGAATATCTGAAAAGCTCAGGAGGATCTTCAGCCAACACAACGTATGTGCACACTTTAAACTCAAGAATACACTAAGGCAGAAGCTTGTCCACCCCAAGGATAAAACACCCAGACACAAACTAAGCAACATGGTATATGCAGTACAATGCAGTGAAACGTGTGCAGATCTGCGCATTGAGGAAACAAAACAACCACTTCATAAATGCATGGCACAACATAGGAGAACAACCAATCAGGACAAGATTCAGCAGTCCACTCTTTTGAAGACGGCAAACTCCACATTTTGGATAAAGAGGACCGCTGGTTTGAAAGAAGGGTCAAAGAGGCCATCTATGTCAAAATTGAACAGCCCTCTCTCAACAGAGGGGGAGGGATATAACATCATCTATCTCCAGTCTACAACATAGTCTTTTCAGCAGTTCCAAGAAGGCTCCACACCCATTTGCACCACCCAGATAAACTTGTCAGAGGACAGAGATAAACTTCCAAGTGGCCTCAGAGACTCTCTAAAAGAATGCAAATGACCAGTTGTCTGCAAGGAATATAAATACTTCCATTCCCCACCATCCAGTCAAAGCTGAAGCTTCTTGGATGAGAAGCGAAACATCTTCAAAGAAAACAAGAAAGTCCAGTTGCCTCTTGAAAAAGCACTTTTGGGACAACCATGACCTGGATTACTGAGAAGCTCTATAGACAATTAATAAACGTATTAATAATCTTAATATGCTAACCATTTTTACCCACTTTTTCCATAAAATGTTTCTTGTACTGAGGTCAATAAAATATTTTCATGCACAGCTTGGATTTATATCTGTTCCATAACGTATTGTGTTGAGAGTATTATATTACTAAAAATTTCAGATGTAAATGAAATAGTATCGTATTTTTTGGTACGGTGGGTTGGGAGTCCAGTATTAAGGTTGTAAGAGAATAAAGAACTGTTGTCGGTAAGGAAGTAAGTATAGTTTACCGTTTGTCGTTTTACCTTAAATTTTAGTCCGTTAGGATTAGGAGGAGAAACCTTTGCATCTTGAAGAATCTGAAGTTTAACCCTTGGTTTATTTCGCTGTTATATAAATATGAATATATCATTTTTGCCATTGTTTAAAAGGTGCATCATTTCTCAAAACCGGGAGACCGTGAATTCTAGTCCTGCCTTAGGTGTGAAAACCAGGTGGGCGATCTTGGGCTAATCATTTTCTCTCCGCCCAACCCACTTCTCAGAGCTCTTGTTGTCAGGAAAATAGGAGGGGGAAGGAATATTATGTATTTATGCCTCCTTGAATTATTTATAAAAATAATAAAAGTGGGATAAAAGCTCTAAAAAAATAGTATCGTCTGAAATAAAAACATTTTAGATAACACATTCATTTCTACCACAGAATTTTTTCCCAGCAATGATAACTATACATTTCCCATCTTGATAAATCCATCTTGATTTCACTCCATACCTTAACATAACTATTTTGCAATAACAAACATTTTATGTTAGTTGTAGTAATGCCTAAAATCTGCAGCAAAAGAACAGCTTAATTCTTAGCAGTTACCATTAGAAAATCTTTAGTGCAATAAACTTTTTATTTTAACAAGAAAATTCCAATATTAAATATGTCAGCTTTAATATGTCAGTAAAACATGTGAGTAAAAAAAATCAATTTTGAAATCATGATGTTTATAGGCTTCTGAGATGAAGCATAGCCCAAGAATTCAATAAAGAAGCTGGCTGACATAAGCCCAAGACACTGTCATTTTTAGACGAGTGACAGCATGTAAATATATAGCAGGGAATTCTGAGGTTACGGTGGAGTTCTACCTATAAAATTAAAAGATGTTGACCTTGACACCAATAGCACACGAAACCACAACATCAACAGAGTAAAAGATTAATAACTAAGCAATTCAGATGACAACAAAAACAAAGGGGATGTGAATTCACAAAACAAAACAAGTGGAAGGTGAACAGAGACAATATATTAAATTAAATATGAGGCATATTTTTGCCATCTCACTTTCATTTTTTAACTTCAAATCTTTTCCATTTTTCAAACAAGTTTTATACTTATCTGAAAGGCCTTTCTAAAATACAGTACATGTCATAATAGTAGAGGACAATGTCCAGATTACAAAATTAAAGATCCCTGGGAGAAGGTGCAGATTTCCACCAAAAAGGAAAATAAAATCTCTAAAAATAAATGCACTGTACAAACATCCAACACATCAGATACTAAACTGAAGAGATTCCAAGTCATGGAATATTTCTAAAGAAATGTGAATCCTTCCATCAACCATACAAACTTCCTCACTTAAATATAAATTTAATTAGATTTAAATTTCTTGCTTTTTGAAATGTATTTCTGGGAATGTTCTTTCAAGTCCAAGGGCAGCCCTCGTGGAAAGGAAAGGAAAGAAGGAAAGAAGATATATGTTCTGTTTCTTGCGTTGGTAGGCATTGAAAAGGTAGGTACTTCTTTATTTGCAGCTAAACAGAACTCAGAACAAAATGGCTCCACCCCCTTTTATACATTCGGCTTAGGGCGCTGTCAGCCAATCAATGCAACGTATTCTCCCGCTCAAATGCATATTAATGATCAGCCAGACAGTAAGGTTAAGGTTAAGGTTAAGGTTAATTTAATTTGTATACCGCCCTTCTCCCGTAGGACTCAGGGCGGTTCACAGCATATTAAAAACACAAATACAATATACAGGATACAAAAAAAATCATACAAAAATACACAAATCTGGCTAGTAGGTCATGTGGTCTGCTAACGGTTTCCTTGCACCTGTTCCTAGTTTAAGCTCAGTACATAACAATATACACTCCAGATCTTTCCTGACTGATCATGGATCTCCAGGGAAATTTTCCCAGATCTACACCTAGAGATTCCACCATGTTTTTATTACTGAGTCATTATTTAATTCCAATTGCATTGCTTATATTTAATTGATTGCTCTTAATATTATTTAAGAATAACTGAATAAAATCCAAACTTTGGTTTAATGCTAATCAAATGTTTAAGCTGGAGCTAATATGTATTATTTATACAATATATATTTCTGATTAAGATTACAAATGTTACAATCCTAATAAACTGCTGAAAAAAATCAACTTGTGCTTGTTTGGGGCATTTATGAAATTCTACTTAGAAGCACTATTTAAACCATAGCAAAATCAAATGACTGAAATTCTCATTACACTCTCAAAGTTCCCATTAATGTAAATCTCACCTATTCTAAGCATCAGGTTTATAGCGCTTGTCCTATGTCACTTGGCAGAATACATTTTCTTACAAAATCAAGCTGTCAACAGTTATTTAAAGCTCTTATTTCATTCAAATTCAAAGTATTAAACAATATAAATTCTAAAATAAGTCGCAGAAGGGTGATATTGCTCCATAAATCCTTAAATGCTGCCATAGGTAGGATTGAAAATACTGCAAAACTCTGAATTGAAACAGTTCATAATAATCTAAGAACACCATCATTTTTCAAAATTGAACTATCCAATGTATAATTATGGGTATATAGGGCTCACCACTGCTGTATCATAAAAAAAGGAAATGCAGTGTCCATAAATTCTGTAAAGTAGGCTGAAAAATATATTAATAATTACATATATTCATATCCATTATGTTATTCCTTTCAAGGCAAGCAATATTATGAAAAGTACAAAGCAAGAATAAATAATTGTAAGCAAAACCAAGTAAAGGTAGGAGATAAAAGGATATCTAACAATCTATTTTACATGAACCCCGTTCACAATGCCTCCCTATCCTTGCAAATCATGTATGTTTCACTATATCTATATACCAATTCACGCATTGTCTTTTGTTCTTCAAAAATTACATCTCTCTTATTAAAGATCTCATCAATTTATTCCAACCAATCTATCTAACATTTCTGCAACTGGGTTCCCAGCCAACAATACATCATCATCTGCATATAAGTGTGCAAGTACATTCATATCCCAGACCAACATACTACCATCACTATAAGCCTACTTTTGGCTATAAATGCACTATACAACTAAGGAGACAACAAACAATCTTGTCTTATTCCCTGTTCAATGTTAAACTATTTGCTATGTATCCATTTATTCTCTCACTTTCTTTATTTCAATGATACAATGCTCTTACTGCATTCAGCAGCCATCAATCCCCTCTATAGTCATACAAAACACTCCATACTTCAAAACTATTCTCTTCATCAGACTCTTTCTTTAAATCAATAGTACAATCAACTCTCCCATATTTATACTTCTCTTAATGAGCTGAGTGCCAAAAAGTGCAAAAGTCTGTTTTACATACTCCCTATTCCTATATTGCACCTCCCAAATTTTGTTTATGGCATCTTTGATACCTTTTCAACTGGAATTCTGTCTAATATATTATCTGGCAGAGCCAACAAATGAATTCTCTATAGTTTTTGCAATCTATGTTGCTACCTTCCATCAATTCAGGGAAACAACAACAGCATTCCTTCAATCATCAGGCATACAGACATCCTTCATACATACAGTAAACAAGTCAAGAGTAGGTCCACAATGAATCATATTCATAATTACCATTTCTCCAGTTATACCATCTGAAACTGCATCTCTGCACCATTCACACAAATATTAATGACTTCCTTTTTATTATTTTCTCCTTGGACACTAGTATTAGATTTACTATTAGTAGTATTGGTACTCAACTGCTTTGAAATCCATCAAATTTGGTACTCAATGTATTTTGACGTGAAAATTTGTCCCAGTATTCATCGTTTGTTTGATACTCAATGCACAAACTAGAATTTGTCGATGCCAGCTGCCTTGTGACTCACTACATTATTCCTTATGGAAAATAATTGTTTGATACCCATCATTTTTGGTACTCATTGCACCTCCTGAAACCAATTAACTAAAAGTATCAAGGTACTATATGTGCACACAAGCTGGACAAACTAAGATCTAATAACTCAGTGTTATAAAAAGTTATTTTTTTGTTATTGGTTTAAAAGCATTTAATTGTGAAGAAAACCAAAACTGATTGCAAAACCCAAGTCTCCTCATGCTGATAATAAAATAAATGGCAGTTCTGAGTCTGAAAATGAGAATTACGATAAAAACATAGTTTTTGCTCCCTCCCAACAATGTCTTTCAATGGTTTACTTATAATTTATATTAATAAACTCCTAATGTTTGAATCTTGTGAAGCATGAAATAAGAACTATGTAGTAGTTATTCAGTTGGTGCAGTTTCCATCTGGAGAGAAATCACATTGCAATTGTATTGCAGGCTGAGACAGAGTAAAGAATCACAGTCCCCATGGCAAGCAACATAACAGTAATTTCAGAAGATTTTCCAATGTTTCTGTGCCTGCATGTATTTTTCACAGGATAGTTAGGTTTAATGTGCTCTGCCGAAGTCTGAATATGTATTGCTGAAAAACTGTAGGTAAGGCTGATATGTAAGAGTTCTCTCTATATTATTATTCATTCTCAAAAATTAATGTGACAGCAATCGTTAGCCATCTATGTAAGACTTTTCACTTTTCACCATTGTGGCTCATACAATAAATATGCAGATATACCAAGAGTTTAAATCATTTTACTGAGGTATAGTAGGATCATCACCTAATTTAATCATTTAGTGGCAATCAACTTTGTTGGACCTGGATTGAATTAGGAATAAAAAATATGGAAGTGCCCTTGGACTGATCTTAAGTCTTAGTGAGTGAGAATATATCATCCTACATTTTTCTTACTTTTTTCCCAATAGAAAGTATAACCCTGGTAGTCTGACCAAGCCTGTTTCTTTTTAGCTTCTGAATCCAAGACAATTCTAGTCTTGCCACTTGTTAAAACAGTCAAGTATACCTTACAACTATTCTGCTTCTATTTAAAGAGAAAAGCAATTTATTTAATGGTATATTCTCTAAATCTTCCTCAGAATTTCAAAAGTAAATTTGCTATAATGTGTAATACAAGAAAGCAATTGATACATAAACTTTTAAATCTATCCATCCATCCATCCATCAATCCATCCATCTTCCATAATACATTGTCCAATATATTGCCCAAAGTGGAAAATGTAACCAACTCTAGCTATACTTCAGTAATGAGTACAAAGTGCTATTTGAATCAGGAAAGTTGCTAGCATAAGTTTTGGTAAAGGTTCTTCAGTAACATGTCGTGTGACAGCAGTATTTTAAATACAGTAACATAATTAATTAATAAAGTTCTTGGCAGAATATTAGATAAGTCTATAAAGACTTTAATTCTATACATTCTCTCTCTCCTCTTCCTTCCTTCCTTCCTTCCTTCCTTCCTTCGAAGGAAGGAAGGAAGGAAGGAAGGAAGGAAGGAAGGAAGGACACAACTGAGGATACTGACGGACTTGATAATAAACGTCAAAAGAACCGTCCTAAAACCTTTGTCAAACAACAACGGAGGAAGGATCCCGATTCTCCCTCACTGACCGGGTTTCATTGTTCGACGAAGACACGAATTCCCTTCAAATCTTGAGTACCACTCCTGATTGTAGCCTTACACCAACCTACCTATCCATGTCCTACAGACAAAATAAAAATGTGGGGATCATGAGAAATTCCAGAGATACAGAAAAACTGAAATGAAAAGACTGTGTAGCATCATACAACATTATGTTATTTCTGATTTCCCAACATTTTGAACAACAAGAGGGCAAACTCATAGAAGCATCAAAAGAATAAAGAGCTTTTGCTTGAGGCTCCAATCTATTAAAACCTTAAAAAACTAGGGCTAAAATTGCAAGGCATATACCGGTACTATATAGAGAGTAGGTCATTGAACTGCTACCGTAGGTCTTAAAGTCACAATCACTAATGGGCTTTGTTTGAACATCATCATCATCATCATCATCATCATCATCATCATCATCATCATCATTATTAACAAAAAGTAACACACAGCCAATATTGCAGGATCGTTGTAAAAACCCTTACTGTTGCTTCATAACTGCTTTTGCATGAGATGTTGGTAAATTAGAAATGAAATGTTACCATGAACAATCTTCAGGCAGCTTCAGAAGTATCAGAAAAAATATTTTAAAATTGCCGGTATCATCAGGTCTTGTTCTGAGTTCTCAGGGGCTTTACTATTGAAAGTAGGATGTCAATCAGAGGAAAATACTTAAAACTGAAACAAATTCTAATACTATAAAGATTGATGGGAGGAGAGCTACTCTCCATATCTTTCTTGGCATTCCATGTTAAACATTTTTACAGTTCATATAAAGTTGGAGCACTAATCATTTTAATAGGATACAGATATTGAATGCAGGATTTGAGCCACAAACAAAATAAACTAGAAAAATCTATAAGGTTCTGTATTTCATCAGATTCTTTTGTTTTGTCCTATGGACACTGAGACTCTAAATAGGACTGATTTTTATTTTTCAGTTCTCAATCATATTTTATATTACCAGCTTAATTGTTGTACAAAATATTAATAACTCAAAGGTTATTATTCTCCAAGATTATGGTGAAAAAATTAATTAGTAACACTACAGTAATGGCAATGCTAATTAAATTTAAAACCTTGCCTACAGCATTATTGAGTGAATAATAACATAGATGCTAACAATTCATTCCATGTGCCTTATACCATAGACAATTGTTTTGTACTATTAATTTTAATTAAAATGTGATCTTTTTCAAACAGCCAGATCAACCATTTCTTATTCATTATTAGAATATTTACACTGACATAGGTTCAATTTAAAAATGTGCAAAAAAGCGTATTATGGAATGGTGATCCTTATTTGGGAATTATTTTTCTGTGAAACTTGATTTTTTATTACATATTTGTCCTCTAATTATAGATGTGCTGTCCAGCACATCTGTTGGGTAGTAGTTGGGAAACACTCTGCAATGGTTAATGAAGCTTTTTCTTACAAAACAAAACAATTTTATTCTGTAGAAATGATGTATGCTTATTTTAATTCAGCTGCTTCATGAAGATACTAATTTTGTTCTTCATTTTCTTTGTACAAAATATCCAAGACAAAGTACACATTCAAGGCATATACATTAATGAAAGAAATATTTTCTTCTAATAGAAGAGAATATATGTAGCTCAAGGTTGGTTCTCTCTGGGCTTGGTTGTTAGCTTGCAGATATTTCATTACCCAACTATGTAACATTGTCAGTACCTGGTATTTGTAAAGATACAATTCCAGTCTTTAATATGAAATCAAATATTACAAATTAAAATTGGAGGAAGTGTTAGTTCATTTTCATAGTTGCTATTGAAGCAAAGCAGAGAAAATGAAACAGTTACTCAAGCTCATTCTGAAAGTTGCCAAAAATTAAAAACCCTGTAGGATGCTGACATTTAAATTCCTGAATTTTAGGTTAGGTTAAAATCAGCAAAAGTCTGTAAGATAAAGGAGACAGAACAAAGGATTCAAAATAAGAAAAGACCCAACTGTCATAACTACAAGCCCAGAAGTGCCTGAGAATATTTATAATGTTCATTTCCACGTAAGTTCTAAAATTAGATAAAGAGAACCCAGTTAAGCAAGGGAGTAAAAAACATTTATACTTATTCATCTATTCACTGAGGAAAATGACCCCAAACTATTTATCCTTATCTTATTTGGGTGGAGACAGATCATATGTTTAGGTCACAGGTGTCAAACTCGATCGCATCACATGATGTATCGTGCTGTATCGTGACATTTTTTGCCTTTGTGGAGCCAGGGTGGGTGTGGCCTGCGCGTGATGCATCCGGCCCGTAGGCTGCCAGTTTGACAGCCCTGGTTTAGGTCAAATTTATGGAGAAATATTAAAAATTCAAAAGGGTTCACAAATTTTTAAGCATCGCTGTGGATATTGATCTCCATTATTCATCTTGCCTTGAGTCAATTAAGGCTTTCAGATAATGCTTTTTAGTAAACACAGAAACGTAGACAAAGATTTAGACAGCTGCTTCAGAAAGTATTCCAGATTGTTTTCACCTGTACATGATGTCCAGTTTCTTTGCTTTGATTAAAGCCGTTTCCCAAAGAAGCTAGATG
Source organism: Protobothrops mucrosquamatus (assembly GCF_001527695.2). Classification (NCBI taxonomy): domain Eukaryota; kingdom Metazoa; phylum Chordata; class Lepidosauria; order Squamata; family Viperidae; genus Protobothrops; species Protobothrops mucrosquamatus. The sequence goes on along the minus strand of NW_015386658.1, from coordinate 40,580 downwards.
ACATTTTAAAACAATAAAGCCACTTCAAGGGGGTGCTTATAGCCTTTTGCTTACATTGCAAAGGCCTTTTTCAAATAATAGTATAGCACTAAAAGTAGACTCACCATTGGGCATGCTGGCTGGGGCTGATGGAAATTAATAAGAAAGTAAAGTTCTGTTCATCCATAGTGGCATAATCACTATAATTTCCCAATTTAGCAGATGTTTTAGAGTGTTATTATCAGCTGCAGATAACAGCGACAATGGCACCAAATTAGAAAACTGAAATAGGTTATTGTGACTTTGTGGAAGACAACTGCAGTATAACTGAATTCATTATTGGGATGAGAATTAAACTTTTGTATAAGGTATGTATGACTTTATTTATTCATAAAATTGCATTTCCACTTTTTTATTACTAAAATAATGTCATTTAAGCAGCAGAAGCAAAAAAGGAAGTTAGGTTTGCCCTGCAAATGAGAAACAAAAGATGCTTTCTATAGTATAATTCAATAATTGAGAAGCAGACCTTGAATACAATTCTGAATAGAGAACTCTTTGTATGCAACTACCCATCTATTTTCCTAAGCCTGATTAAACAAGTGTAAGCCAAGTCTTTACAGCTCAGTCCTGTAAATCATAAAATTAAAAAAAAGCTATCTGCTCTGAATAATGGTGAAAAAGAGAGGCTCAAAACAATTAAGTCATTTTAAACTGTTACTAAATGGAAATCTGATTGCATCTTTTATTAATTAGTCCTAGTTGACATTTTAAATAAACCATTTATGAATATTGTGGACATTATGAGGTACTATATAAGACAGAACTGATTGCATTCTTTTATGACTGATTCATATTGAAACTGGAATATGTAAGCTACTATTTAATAATGCATATTTGCTTCTACAGATTCCTATTCCTAAGCACTATTGCTGTCAAGAAGTATGAAGTAGGCAAGGCCTTAAAAAAACTGTTCAATCTTTCTTTCATGGAGATTTTGATTAATACTCTTTCATAGCCAATCAGTATGGCATATAATATTTATATTTATTCTTAAAATGTTAAATCCTTTAAATACAGCTTCCAGCATCAAAAGTCACAGTACATTAAGAACATAGTGATAAAACACCTGGATTTGAATATTCTCATCATATTAACATCAGATAGTTTCACCTAAAAATTCAGAAGAAGGCAATAGATTCTATTCAGGGAAAGATTGAAAGAATAAATAGGATTTGGAGGCTTTCTTAAAGGCAGGCATTTATCAATAGATAACATGTAGCAAACAAAAACATAAACTGCTTGGGCTGACCCCAGAAATTCATTTTTTAAACCATTTCAACACTCTCAGTACAAGACACCTATTCTTAGTAAACTGTAATCTATTACTTTATATGCATGCATTTACACAGACACATACACAGACATAAACACACATACACACCGAGTCAAAGGGTTAGTCAGTTGCCCCAAAGTCTAAAGTAAATAAAATCCATTCAAGATAAATAAAAATCAAGCTTATCTAAAGAATATACCTGTACCCTGTGTACAAATTTGTTCCAATTAGTTCATGGCTTATGTCCATTCATTCAGTGACTGTTCAAAACTACAGCAGCACTGGAAAAAAAGGACATATGTCCGGTTTTTGAAGTTCCGACTGTTGCACAACCTCCATGATCACATGTTTATGATCTGGGCACTTGAGTACCTGCTCACGATTATGACATTGGTGGGAGGTGAAGTCATAAAATTGCTATTTGCAATCTTCTGTTTGCTTCCCATAGACCTTGTCAGAGTTCAGATGATAACATATTCTCACAGGCATAAAGCCATTATAAACAACTTTCTCTCTTACCACTATAGATGGTATTAAGAAGCTACTAAATCAGATCTGGGGAACCTTTCATTGGGCTCCATTGGGAGACTGTTTCTGACCAGAGTTCATATTTTCATGGTTGGGGATCTATGATGTAAAAGTGAATTCCAAAATTTTTCAAAAATTAAAAGACTATCACAACCCCTGAAAGCCTTATGGTTAAATATAAAACTAGAAGTACTATACTATAATGAGTATAGTACAGTCATTGAGTTTGGTACAATGATACAGAGAAGATTCTGAGGATTACACAATGTACTGCAGAACACATATGTCCAGGCAAATCAAAAGTGTCAGCGCTCTTCCTGGCTGGGGTGCTGACTGGGGAATTCTGGGAGTTAAAATCCACAAGTCTTTAAGTTGCCAATGTTGGACATCCCTGTATTAAAGTGACCAAAGTCTTTCCATCTCAAAGACAACATGGAATGCTATGAAAAGATGATCTCTAAGGTTTAAAAAAGATCTTGTATTTCTCATTTATACAAAGAACTTTCCTATTTCTCATATACATAAAGAACCCTTATCTTCATGATTAAGGCAATCTATCCTCTTTTATGCTGCACAAATAAATCAATTCTCCTCTGCATTCTGAAGACAGTTTTACCTTATAATCTTGAAGATTCGTATAGTTCAGCTATGCCTAGAGTACATGAAAGTTTCAAAGTGCAATTTCAGAACTTTTAATTAAATTGTAATTTATTCCAACTTAGTGATTCATTTGTTTATATTATATGTTATAATAAATAACAGTAGCTAAGATTAATTATAGTACCAAAAAGGTTAATGTCAGCACCATGAAAATCCTGATTTTCACACACCCCACCAATGCTTCTAGCTGTAAATCACTGGAAAAATTATTTGCCAAAAATATATAGATATACATAATAAAAAATAGCTTCAAGATGAACAAATAGTCCCACGTCAGAACAAAATTTACTTCTCATTTGCAGATAAGCATACCTAGCAATCTTATCAAGAAAAAAACATATACAAGCATAATAGGATTACTGCATCCTCCATATTTCTTATAGCAGTGGTTCTCAACCTTTTTAATGCCGCGACCCCAACCGGTCGTAAGTCGAGGACTAAACCGGTCGTAAGTCGAGGACTAAACCGGTCGTAAGTCGAGGACTAAACCGGTCGTAAGTCGAGGACTTTCCCTGCCCGGGAGCGCCGCGCATGCGTGGTTCCGCCCCCTGCGCCAGCCAAGGTGTAGCTGGCAAGCGGCAGAGACGGAGCAGGCCGAACACCAGCTGGCCCAGCCCAAGGGAAGTAAGGCACCCGCCGGAAAAGGGGAAAAAATGGCGGACAAAAAAAATGGCGGACAAAAAAAATGGCACACAGCCTTGCTTGGCGACCCCCATGAAATGGTCGATCAACCCCAAATGGGGTCCCGACCCACAGGTTGAGAACCACTGTCTTATAGTTATGGTTTTGTAACTTAATTGTGCCAACACACATTATGTACTGTACTTCTGAATGGGTGGGATGAGAGCAGCATTATGTTGACATGCAAAGTAGTCTCTAGATTAAAGATTTTAATTTGCATAAAATAGTATAAATATATTTGAGGTAAAACTGGACTTTGATCATACTTTTGTCACACTATTCAAACTGTGCTAAAATTGACCTGTTCTGTTATTGTCATTAACAGGGGGTTGGATAGGATTACGGCAGTAAATCAGTCTACGTTTCCAGGGGAAGGATGCAAGAAATCTGAAGAAAGTGATCTGATCTTCTGGAGCTGATAAATACATGCATGGAAGTAAAGATACAGGTTTAATTAGGAATAAATATATATATATTATTATGGTAAATAGACAAACAAGGAGCATGGATAGTCCGATTCATCTATCAAGAAAAAGGTAGTTAATATCTGACAGGGATAACTGAGTGAACAATTCCAAATGATAAGAGATTTTATCAAAATGGTATGTACTCTACCTTTCTTTAAGTTTATATTACACCATTCATGCAGTTTATATGATTAAAACACAATAATCCAAGAGTTCCATTTCAGAGTATGTCCGAAACCCACAGAATAGGGTCTGGCTATGTATGTTTAATAAGCTTCAATAAAAATGAAACATGGTCACATATTGCCTCCTAATAGCCAATGCAAATTATACAATTATAAAAGCTATATGCTGCAACGGGGTCTCCCTGTTAGGAAATGGGCCACACAACTAGAAGTGAGTGGTGGGTGAGTGAGCAAAACCAAAACTATCCTCCTCAGTCCATGAAAAAATTGTTTTCCATGAAACCGGTCCCTGGTGCCAAAAAGGCTGTGGCTGCTGCGCTACAGTATTCCAATTTCAAGTTACACAGAGATAAACTTGAACAAGTAAAATCAAAGAGCTACCTTTATAAAATGTTTAGTGAAGATGGAAAAACAAATGGACACACTTTAAGATGCAAGCATGTATCTGTATATATGGCAGGGGGAAGGATTTCAATCAGGCATCTTTTGCAAGTTTACTTGGAAATGCTAAAGATCCTGGATTTTCTGTAAGTACATGCTCTGTATTAAGCACTAAGCAGAAATACAACCAAAATCTAGTGTTTTAGTTTTATAATTTTAAATTAATTTTATTCTTGAAGAGTAGTGATATCACACATACAGTACACACACACACACACATATACACAAACAAAGCAATTTTTTTAAATCCTCAAGTTGAAATATATTTATGAACCACTATATTCTAAGAAGTGAGCATAGAATGAATAGGTTTCTCTCCTCCTTAACGTGAACATTATATAATGTTCTTAGTTTAAAAATGCTTACTTTCTTTTGACGATTCCTTCAAAATTATAACTGTATTAGTTATATTACAAATTATTTTGGAATTTTCTAACTAGCTTTTCTAATGCTTAGCATGTATTTAGAGAAAAAAACTGTGTAATCAGAATTGTTACAAACAACCTGCAATAACTTCATGAAAACTAAATTCCACGGGAGATAGATAATATTTCTTTTAGGGTATTATTAACTATCATGTTATCATGAATGAAACTCTATTTTGTGACTTTCATTTCCATATGTTTCATTCCGAGCTTCCAATGATCTTCTTGGTATAGCAGCAAAACTAAGCAGATTTATAATAACACTGGTTGTTATTAAGGATGAAAGAAAAGGGGGAGGTTAAAGTAAATTCATTGCAATCTCTATTTGATAGGCACTTTTCTAAAACATGTCAGGAATTAGTAACCTTTGTATAGGGCTTCTTATTTTTCTCTTTCATCTTTCATAATTAGATTTATTCTCATTCCTGAAGCACCTACATCAAATAGCCGTGTAACTGACCTATATGGTTTACTATAGAAATTACTAAAAACTGTTCATAAATTAAAGAATGGCATTGAAATGTAGAATAAGTATCTCATGCCTAGGAGATACATAGAAAAGAACACAGAATATCTGATTATTATTTTTACAATAGTTTTGTTTTATTCTGTGATAACTTATAGATGCAGCCAATACTTTTCTACCAAGAATTATCCATGTCAGTTTCAATTTATTTCAACAAATTGGGATTCTTTGGGGGGAAATGGAGGTACTAATATTTTTGGCCACTTCTGCTTTCCATTCAGTATAATTTAAAGCTATAGAAAATGTTTTTACAATGGATTATAGCTATAATATTTTGCTCTAGGAAATTACAAAATTATCCCATGTAATCACTCTCTCAATTATCTAAAGCAAATAGTAGATGATAATAAATGCGGTAGAAAATTATTAACCTTCGCTGACATTTATATCAGGATGGAAAAAAAATAATTAAATTTCTAATGCTGGGTAACAAATAAGTCAAGTACAAGGCATATATCAGTAAGTAATCATTAAATATACATTGTGATACATTATTTTTTTCAATAGAGATACCCATTTCAAACAAAAAGGAATGCATAAGCCATGTTTCAGAAGCAACGCATAAATGTTTTTAATGTTAAAATCTTGGTGTTATTTTTCAATATTAGCATTATGTGTTTTGTCATAGTTCTTTTTTAATATGCCGACTGTTTCTATCAGAAAAAAGATACCAAACCTTGAGAGGGAAATCTGTAATTGTTAAAGTGGTATATAAATTTACTGTTCACTCAGTCTGATATCTGGCAGTGAATTATAGTTTAAAATAGCTCTTTCAAAGGACGTGAAAGCACAAAAATATGAATAATGACTACATATTTTCAGAGATTTCAGAACTCTCTTTTAACACTTACTTTTGCAAAGATCTGAAAAATATCTAAGGCCGGCAAAAGCTGAGAAACATCTTGGATTTCCACCTTCAAATACAGCTGCAGAGTCTTAGCAAGGTGCCTGAGACCTTCTTTCATGTCTTCACTTAATTCATCAACATCTTTTAAAAAGAGGAAATGTATTAAAAAGTGTGAGGATTACCCTGTGCAAAAACATCTTTAAGCAATCTAGAATCAGCTTGGCAGTGTGAACATTTCAAACTCCAAAGAGACAAAATATCCTACTTTATTTTTGGCAGAACTTCTCACCAGCAATTTGATATTGCCAAATTGTACAAATATTATGTGAACGAAGAAGCAAAATCTTAAGACAAAGCAGATGTGCAAAGAGATGGTAAACAGAAAATCAGTTAAGTGTCTTACAGTAACAATAGTAATTTTATGTCATTCAAAATATGTTTCCCAATGCAAGATGGCAATACCTTGATTTATTTCAATCAGAAGTAAGCTCTTCCGTAAAAGTGGAAAAATGCATATCTAAGTGGTAGGTGTGTATCTATATCCATCCAAAATTTTGGGATGAATTTGGAGAATCAGTAATAATAATAAACTTGTATTGTATAGAAAAGAATTATCTGTACTGGAACAATTAACTATTGGCTAGGAAGAAACACCCAATGAACTAAACTGAAATCATGTAAATAAATTGTTAAAAAATTTTTTACATGTTATCCCAAAAGTACCTTTGAATCCTTTCCCACCCTCTGTGCATATGAATGAATGCTAGTAATTCAGCAGAGAAAGCAGGGGATGAGTGCCTAAATCACTCTAACCCCGTTCTAGCTCAATGTAATCTATAATTTGTATTAGTATTCCATCTCCAGGCACACTGATGATTATTTACATCCGCAGATTCAACAGGGGAAAAAATTCTCACCTAAATATGAAAATGTGATATTCACCTGTAGGTTTTCTTTTTGAAAGGGTTAACAATGTAGTCTCAGAATTTGGTTCAAATACAACCCCCGCACACACTAAAATAAATACTAAAAACCTCTAAAACAAATGCAATTGTTAAGACATATATAATAAAATAATATTTTGATCTCACTATACATAATTTAGAATAGAAAATTTTCATTAATAATCCAAGATCAAATATCTGGTGTGGGGGCAGAGAGATTCCAAAATTATCCTTTAAATTGCACTGATTCAGTTAACATCCTCTAATTTAACTGGAAGATCTTTCATTATTGTTATCACAATATTTATTGTCTACAAGCAGCAGTTCCTTCATCAGATTCAAGGGAGCACAGAAATCCTCACCACGAAGATGCTAACCAATTTGCATAAAATATTTAAAAAATAGTGTGTGTTCTCACACATCTTTAACATAGTAGAGTCCCATTAAATTGAGAAAATATACAAAATCACTTACTTGATTGAAGGTCAGAAAGAGAATAGAGCTCTTCAGATGGGCATACTGATTGCCTTAACTGGTAAGAATAAAAAAAAACACTAATGCGTAAAAATAACCTTGGATAAATTGTTTTATTGTTTAAAAAATAGCTATAAACCTGATATACATGAATACAAAAAACAAAAATCATCTGAAATAAAGTAATTTGTGACTATTTTATGCTTGGAAAAACATTATTGGTGTTTTATAGCCTACATCTGCATTTTATTATTATTCATTTAATTTATTCTCCATTTTCTTGGTTTTTATATATTATTTTTATCTAGTTCACTGCTAGAATAGTTGCTACAAGTCTTTTTAAGCTCTGCATCAAAGTGCACATGATATTTAAGAATTCTGCTTAAGGACTCCCTTTCTGAAATTGGTGCCAAAAGGTCAACCTCTCATAAATATCTAAGATATTAATCCTTTTGAAGAAATGAAGTAAACATGAAATTTGGCATTAGCACCAGTCTAAGATCAAACTGACTAACTCTTAAGCCAACAGCACAAATACTAATACAATTTTTAATTTTAAGCAATTTTTGTAGGATTTCATTTAGAAATTGAAACCATAAAATCATATTTCTAATGACAAAAATGTACATGTTGATACATATAATAGATTGATTTATTACATTTAATTGCATGGTTTACTTTATCCTATTTCTAATTTCTAAACAAATGCCCAAGAATGCAACTGAAATAATTTCAAAATACTTTATATAATCATACATTGTTACATACCACATCCAACTGTTAGTTGTATAGCCAGCATATAAAAATGTGTGCCTCTAGTTAGCTTAATTTTCTTTTTCCATCAACTTAAAAGCTAGTCAAGTGAAGAGACAATACCTTTACTCCTGCTGATTACTGCAGAGCGATCACACACAATCACACATACATACTCACTTAGCACAGCACATTTTATTTTGTTTTTCAACCCAAAAGACACCCAGAGGATCTCATAGTAATAAAATACATGTTAATTCCATTCCTCAAGAGTACAATTCCAAAAGACAATTCTGTACACAAGAGAAAGGGATAGAAGGCAAAAACAAACAAACTCAAGCAACCATTCTTAACATCGCACAGTTCTTATAAAAACCAGGTCAAAGGTACACAAGTCAAGATAAGAAGAGCTAAAAGTAGTAAATTGGCTCCTTTCCTATTTTCTCCTGTAACCAGCATAGGTTAGAACATCAACTCATCAAGTCTCACTTGAGCTCTTTGCTATAGGCACTTTATGATACAAAGATATTTCCAAAGCATTTTGTCAAATAAAAACGTGGGGCAATCTGACTGAGAGAAGATTTTCTCAACCTCTCCATCTCAAGGATCACTTGAACTCTGAAATACACAATCTTTTTCCACATAAACAGAACTGGAGCAGATATATTTTGCAAAAATTAATCATATATAAAAATGTAACTTACTACTTTGAAAATAATCCTGCCAACAAGCCTCACTGAGTCAGGAGGAAAATTAGGGTCAATATCTTTAATACATTTGCATTCCCGTTTGTGGTCCAACCAGGCTTCTTTCTAGGAGTGAAAAGAAATTATTTTCCCTTTAATAGTTAGCATTTTTTT
>NW_015386658.1:11163-30493 GCF_001527695.2 Protobothrops mucrosquamatus | reverse complement strand
CAGAAAATTACTTCAGACTGGCAAGATTCTGTTTGTAGATGAGCAGCAGTAAAGGAATTACTCAAAAGTAACTCCACATGTCATTCTTGGTTCTTTGGGCCTGATAGTACCCCAATTCAAGTAGGATTATGTAATTAGAAAATAATTTCACCAGCTAAAAAATTTGAATGTTGCATTGTCCATCTATGCTTCAAAATAATTACCTGACAGTGTGCACCACAGTATCTTGCAACTTTGCATTGAGAACACCTAAGTAGCCGTTCCTTTCTAAAGTGGGAAGAGTGGGGAGGGAGGGAGAAAAAAAATAAAATGTCAATTAAATAGATTTACAATGCATACTCAGTTTATTTGATGCAGTTTGCTGGCTTAGGAATGTAGATCACAACTATAAAAAAATACATTTTCCACCTGTGTTAAAAAGTAAACATTATGTTTACATATTTACATTTTTTCTTTTAATTCAGTTACATCCCTTTTTACTTTATTTGTATTTTGATTAGTTAAGAAAATGAGCATCTACAAAAATTGGTGAGGCTTCCAAAACAAAATTACTTTGTGAAACAACATCTAGCCAAATAGAGCTCCCTTGACAATTAAATTTTTTAAAACAGGAATGGGTAAACTTTTGTGACCGTGAATCATTTATGAACAAGAGTTATTGGGAATGTAACAATGAGTAGATGAAGTCAGTCTTGGGAGGGGCACAAAAAAATGGACTGAGGGGCACATTCAATCTTTGGGTCTACCCAGCCCTGTTTTAAGTGGTGAAGAAAGAGTAACAATATGATTTGTATTTCTGTCCAGAAATAAATCTGCACAAAGAAAATTGACAAGATACTGTATTTATATAAACACACATATAATTATATAATCTATATCATATATTGATTCATTGATATTAATATTTATTAACAACAGTATAACATTTATTCAATCAATCAATTTGGGTGGATGGGTGGCTGGCTGGCTGGACAGATCGATATTTTTTATAGTTTCTTTCAAACACTTGGTCCTAGTCCTATGCTATCTACCGTAGTTACTCTGCAAGAAACTGGATATCTTTCCAGTTCAATTCTTAAAAATATATGAGAAGACAATGAGGAGTCATATGCCAAATTGCCTCAAAAAGTTATGTTTTACAAGGTGCCACCTAGAAGATAAGAGAAAGCAAATGTGCAGTGAATGTTTTGGTCCTAAATAAATTTCATTGCAATCAGAGTTTACTTCACACAAACGCACACACTCATTATTGTTTCCTTAAAAAAACCTCATCCCATAAGAAAGCTGAATAAGACACATAGTGTTTTCACTATGTGTGTTTCTATATGATATTCTCTAATAAAAGCTGTACAATAAAATGAGGCACGTGTACATATTAGTACAGTTGTTCCGTATGTTGACCACTTTCCTTCAGTCCCTTGGGTGGTCAACTTTTAGAGGTTTTCTGTACTAAACCACTCTGCAGAGTTGTTATACACCACTCCTGCTACCCTGAAAATGGGCACAACAGTACTATGTTGTCTTTCAGACTTATGTAGCTCAGTCTTTTCATCAATGTTCTGCTTTGTATTACATCTAAAAAATAATGGTGGATTTTAACTAAAATAGTTACCAGGGTAATTTTTTTAAAAAAATAGTCCAAAATTCAGAAAGAGTTGAATTACAAATTTAACACACTTCTGTCTTTCCAACTCCATGTTCTTCTCATAAATAGACCCGTTATTACCACATACCAAGTATACTAAACACCTTGATATCTAAACTGTTTATATCTTCCTACCAAACACAAGAATCAAATCATGTCTTGTGTAGTATATCAAAGGCCAGAACTGAAATGTGAGTGTGGCCAACTTCAACAATTCTGCTGAAAAATGGGTGACTGGAAAAACTTAATGCATCTCTCTTGTTAAAAGGAAAGGAAAGAAGACTGGCCCAGTTTGGAGCCCAGCTTTCTTAGAGGACAGTGAAGAGATGCTGGCAAATCCTATCTCTTGCTAAAAAGTGGGGTGACATGAAAGCTGAGAATCTTGGGAATATGTTCCCCTTTGTTGATTTCATGCTTCCCAAACAGGATGGGAGAGTGTGTTTTGTTGTGGGTGTAATTGTGTAAGTCATTTTGTCTTTTTTTAATCTCAGGTATGAAAATTAAATGAGTTTATATTCATATATCCTTGAACATAAAACATATTTTGGGTCATCCTTTAAGAGATATTTCCTTGCCTAAACAGTTTCAGAATGACTAGAAGTAGGCAAAAATGCAGTGAGAGCAAGAGCAACTTCCTACCAGCTTTCCCAGTGACTTTGCTGCTGGGAAGCTGGCAGGGACTGTGGGAAATCAGTGACCGTGGCAATACTGCAACATGCACAACTTTGAGAATACAAGTAGTGTGAAGATCCTTGAAATTTCAATTACACATAAGTAATGGATCCTGGATTTTCTGAACATTCTTTAAGTTAGCAGATTTAAGGTACTTGATTCATTTGATATATGTCATTCATGCGTTGATTCTGATTGATACTAACTGAAGATTACAAACAGATAAACAGATAGGAGAGTTTTAGTAGTATATAGATAAAACAGTGTTTGTCAGGTAACTTACTTTCCAGAAGAACAAAACAATGACAAGACTGAGTACAAGCCATCTATTCTCAGAAGTCCCATTAAATTCAGTGAGATTTATTCTCAAATATGTATGTATAAAATTGCAGTCAAAAAGCTATAAAATCCCAAGTGTTGTCTTGTACTGAGTAATTCACTACATGTAAAAAAAAATCATAATATTCATAGTAAACCTTCAAGCAGATATTTGATACAAACCGAAATGCTGCAATCTGAGCAGGATATATTTTACTTTTCTCTGCTGAGATAGTAAGTAGAAAAAAAATAACACTTTAATTTTCTTGTTCTGGTTTCACACAGGAAATCAAATGCTCTATTTAACACAGTAGAATCCCCAAACAGTTTTGCAGTAAACAACACAGTTAGTTATAATTTGCTACAGGGAGTCAAAAACATGGTATCTATTACAAAACAAAATCCACTAACTCAGAGAGCAGACATTTACTGCCTCAAACAAGATTCCAGTTGCAAAATGTGTTTATAAATTAGAGCTTTGTCTAAAATAAATAACCTCAATGTCTTATGGCAGTGTGATAAAATAATATTTTGGAAAAAAATAAGAAATAAAAATAAAAAGATGAAGCAAATTCCTAAACACCTGAGCCAGAATGCTTACAAATGTTTGCTTCATAGGATTTTGATTTAGTACAGTTATTGTCTATTCCTAGTATTAGTATTCTTCATCTTTAAATGTAATTCAAGCATATATGTCTTGGACCAGAATTGTTCCTTACTCGCTTCCCTTTATTTCATTATCTTATTTTCCTTCACAGTAGAATTGTAGACATTTCAAAAATGCCTCAGAAAAAATGCTTCAGTCTTTGACCAAACACATCATCTTTTTTTAGTAATTACTAAAGCCTATTTAATGCTATTCATTAAAGCAGCAGCAGCGTTATTTTCATATTTCCAAACAGAGCACACATCTAGACATTCCTCACATCAGGTTTAAGAAAGTAGCCTCATCAGGTTGCATTTTTTTTTTAAAAAAAGGTCTCTACAGGTAGTCCTCAGGTTACAATGGTAATTGGGATAAGAATGTCCATCGCTAAGCAATGTGGTCATAAACCATGATATCACATGAAAGCATTGCTTAGCAATGGCAATCCTAGTTGTCATTGTAATCCCAAAACCCTCATGTACGGGGTGTAATATGGGATGAGGTAGAGTACTAGGCAAACTATGGGTAGATGGGTAGATGGATGTCACAGATGGGAAACACACTGCATGGGCATGTGAGTGGGTGCTGGGGTCACTAAGGAGTACAGGGATGGACAGGCAATAAAGCAGCAGGATTAACTTGCAACCTTCTGTCAATTTTCCCATTGACTTTTCTTGTGGGAAGTTATCAGGGAAGGTCACAAATAGCAATTATGCGATCACAGAACACTGCAACTATCATAACTATGAGCTGGTGGCCAAGTGCCTGAATCATGATAACATGACCATGGGAATGCTACAATGGATGCAACTTCACAGACCATCCATAAGTTGTTCTGTGCCATCTTAACTCTGAACAGTTATTTAACAAATGGTCGTAACCCAAGGACTACCTACGAAAAGTCCCTATATTATATTTTTGTAATATAACTATTTACATGTTTATAAAAACATTTGATTACAGGATTCTGCTCTTTTTAAATATAATTAAATATATTGCTTTGAATATTGAAATGAATAATTTCCCCTGAAATCCACTAATCGCCATTAAACTTGATGAATCCTTCAATTATTAAATCCTGGGGTCATTTTTGATCATAATTACTGCCCTTCTGGTCCATCCTACTCTGGTAATGAAAGCCAGGATTATTTGAACAGCAGCTTAGTTTGAACAGTAAATAGTTAAATGTAATTTATGTATAAAATCAATAAACTTTCAAAATTCTTTTTTTAACCCATTATTTTTCATCCCTTCAATCTGTCAGATTGGGCTTCTAGATTTCCAATTGCTCTGCATTATCAGTTATCACACAAATACCAGCACATCTTCATATTCACTGTATTCACTCAAGGGGAGACTAAATTAGATTGGGAAATTACCTAAATAAAATCTCTCTGCTGCATGTCTAACCTTTCTTTTCACAGTACTAACAAGTCATGCAAGTGTAAAGAATTATATAGTAGTTTAAAGTGTTTATTCAGATTTCTAAAGCATCTCAGGGTGTATAAGAGTTCAGTAAAAATGAAATCTGTTAATTTCTAATTCCTATTAGACTCTGAGAATCTAATCCAAAGTCTCCTGTTTCCAGTAACAAGCCTGGAACAGATTTCAGTAAGATATTCTGTACAATAATTATCTGAATGCAGTGTCCAATAAAAATACAGCTATTTGGGGTTATTGGGTTTTAATACAACTAGATGAGTTTTATATGAGAAATGCCAATCTGAATTAGATCAAGATCCAACTAATCTAAGTTCTTTAAACTATTCTTTTGAAACATCAGACAACCCGTCTGGCTGTCCTTGGTAGGCATAACAGATAGAGACTTAAACAACACAGCTATTTATTGTAGCAAAACTATGGTATACAAACAGCTGACATTCGTAGTCTGATCCTGATTTATACCTTTTTAAAAATTCAAATCTAGTGTTCTCTTTTCCAGAATCTTGTGTATCATATTTCCTGCTTTACTTTTCTCACATTAGAGCAGAGGTGTCAAACTCGTAACATCATATGACGTGTTGCAACATATTGTGACTTTTTGCCATTGCCGGCAATGGGGTGGGCGCGGTTTTGCTATGATGCATACGGCCCGTGGGCCGGCAGTTTTGACACCCCTGCACTACAGGATAGCAGCTACACATTTATATTCATGCTCTGAGAATCTCTTGCCACTAACAATCTCCTGATCATGGTGGATAATAATCAATGATTTTTAAAATAAAAAATAAAAAAATGGATTTTTTAAATTTAAATCGGATTTTTTTTTATTTTTATCAAATTTATTTTAATAAAATGCTTTTGGAGTAAAAAATCTATCTAAAGACAGTTTTCTATTTAAGATACATTAATAATTTAGTTTATTCAGCATGAAATGGAGCTTAGTTATGTAGCATGAGGCTGTATATTCTGCAATATTTACATTTTTGGTAAACTTATTCAATGAATCCAAGCTCTATAAGCTGAGATAACATGCACTGCATTGATGCATTCACACAATTTGACAGTAACCATGAGATAAATCATAAAACAAAGTTCAGTAATATTCCTTTATCCCACTGTTTTGCAAATCTATGTACACTAAAAACTGTATGATTGTTTGAAGAAAAATGCATCTGTACCAGGCTCTAGGTGTTTTAATTAAATAAAAGAATTTGAGTGGTTCTCCAACTATGTATGATTAACCTATTAACCTAAAATTGGTTCTGATATCACTGATAGTTTATTATTCTAAATAGGAAACCTTCATTTTGTTTGAAAATAATATTAAAGATTCTAACTACCAGCAAGAATGAGTCCTTACATTTAAAGAGCACCTGTGATTTCAGATCCATCATGGCAGCACCTGTTAGTGGGCATCCACTCACCTGCTGCCCGCCACGTCCCTCACCTTGTTGTGTCACTGCCGTATCACCAGCTATCCCATTAAAGTGAATGGGACTGTCAGTGAGTCAACAGCGGGTCAGAGGAGGAGCCGCTGCGGGACAGAGATGACAGTTGCTCTTTAAAAATTATGATTTAAATCGAGTTGATTTAAATCAAGCCTTTTTACTAGTGATTTAAATCATGATTTAAATCGTGATTTAAATTGACTTGATTTAAATCAAATCCACCCTGCTCCTGGTACACCAATAACTCAACCAAATTTTGAAAAACACCTTTCAAACTGACCCCAGCAACAGGTTTCATAGATATTTTATTATGTTTATATGTTTATTTTTCAGTAATTACAATCTGTTAATTAATTATTTTGTATTCCACACTTCCTCTTCAAAGCTCAAACACAATAACTTTCAAGAGCAAAAAACAAAGTTCAGTGTTAACATGAACATTATAATAACAGTAGCCCCAATGTGCTGCCCCTTGCTCCATTCTGCTCGCACTAACCTCCCAGGCACCTTCACACCACCCAGCAGTAGCCACCACAAGCCTTGTTGGACTCAATTGCCGAGAAGTCTATTGAGTAATTTGGTCTTGGTCGAATTTAATCTGAGTTTATTTCCCCTGTTAGAGCTCCTTAAAGCCTCCAGGACTGTCATCAGCATTTTAATGACATTCAGTTCAAAGCTTCGAACAACTTCCCCAGAAGTTTTATGTAAATATTAAATAATAGGGGGAAAGGACAGTTACAAGAACTCAGTACACTAGAATATGCATAAATGTACTAATCTTCTATTGCAGCATTTCTTTTTAGAAAAAAGAAAAAAGATTGACTTCATATTCACATTCGTAGAGCGGAATGTAAGAAAAATAGTCTTTACAATTTAAATTTTAATAAAGAAACCACAAACAATAGAGGCAAGGACAAGGGAGGCATATAAATAAATAAACTATCTTGTAGGTAAGGAAATAAATTATTCTGAAGAGAGAAAAAATGTCTGACAGAATAATTCCATAAATGATTTAATATAGGAATTTATTCTCTGACCTTGCTACAAAACAGCAAAAATAACCTATATTTGGCTATTTAATTTGTCTCCTAGTAGAGAAATATTTTGATAATAAATTATATGTTAACACAATACATATTAATAAATTTTAATAACACTTTTTTAATAATGCTTGGTATGGAACATCTTAGCCATAACAACAGCACTTAGACTTATATACCACTTCATAGTGCTTTTCAGCCCTCTCTAAATGGTTTACAGAGTCAACATCTTGCCCCCAACAATCTGGGTCCTCATTATACCGACCTCAGAAGAATAGAAGGATGGGTCACCCTTGAGCCGGTGAGAATCGAACTGCCGAACTACTGGCAGCCAGCAGTCAGCAAAATTAGCCTGCAGTACTGCACTCTAACCACTGCACCACCATTGCTCTTTATCTTTATCATTATCTTTGTAATTCAACCCATACAAAACAAAGAAATGACATTATTAATATATTATAAATGAGTGCCTGAAGACTGCACATTGCTCTGGTGCAGATCAGCAATGACATGTTCAATAGTTCCCCTCTAAAATCTCTATATTATGTTTTCTACCTCTATAGTTTAAAAATGATCTTCATAACAAATGATTTCATAATAAATGCTTTGCTGTTAGGTTGGCCTACATAAATTGGATGATTGATTTAAGAATTAGACACAAGTAAACCAGTGCTAGAACTGATAGTAACATATAAAGCAGATCAATGTATGAATTCGATTATATATTTTGCTTCCACGACCTGCAGCAAATATATATATTTCTTTTTGGCATGAACCTGCTCCTGCTATTTCTAAGCAGTAAATTATGCAGCAATCTATTAATATCTAATAAAACGAAAGAATGTGAATAAAAATGGGGAGAAAGTCCACTGAATAACAAAAATCAATCTCAGAATTAAGTCAGGAGTTTCTGAAGGCCTTCAAAACCCGCATTACGCTGGACTGTTAGATTTCTTAAAGCAGTCCTAATAATACATGATAACGATGATGATGATGATGATGATGATGATGATAATAATAATAATAATAATAATAATAATAATAATAATAATAATAATAATAATAATAATAATAATACAATTTAGGCAAATTTCCTGTTTAACTGCAATAATACCAGAAATAAGTGCCATTCTATATAACAGAATGTCTCCTTCACAGATGTGCTTGGTAAACATTTTATTTTTTATTTTATTAGCTCTTTATCGGCATTACCATAAAGGCAGTTCTTCTCCCTTATTGAAACAAGGGACGGTCTGAATTTTTGTCTTTTAAATACTCTGAGTTCAACTGGGACATCATGTATGCATATTAACATAGGAGAATGTGAAAGAATTAGAAATGAGTTGCCTAACCAATTCCCAAGAAAACTAGGGCCAGGACTGTCCAGAAAGGAAGAGGAGAAGATACAGACCGGATGCTATGTTCAAATATGTACTGAGTAGAGATCATTGGCTATTTGTCTGAACAATAAAGAGAGGGGAAGCAATCAAGTGAAAAAGAGAAGGGAACTTCAAAAAATTGACAGGAAAGTAGGACTAATAAAATCTATGCTTGAAATGATTATTTGAAAGTCAAATGTTCTGCCTAAAAATCCCCAAAACAAATGCAGGAAGAGGGATTCTACCAACAAATTAATGATTGTGTTCTCATCACCCTGAAAAAGCAGACGAACAAATACAATTTTCAATACATATTGTAGGCTGAAGTGTATTTCTGAAAATATATGCCCATATGTATGTATAATAGTACACATATTAGCAAGCCAGTTACCATATCATTCTTTATTTGACTCGGCATTTTAAAAACATATATTCATGTCAATTCAATAAGAAACTGCGGATAGATGTTGCCCTCAAAATGTCCTTGGAAGTCATTTTCAGGCACATATTGCTTCTCAGCATGCATTCAGGAAAGCTCACAAATCTTTTATAATAAACCAATTTTCACATACTGTTGCCTCATAATTAAGCTTAGAAACTGTACTAACCAACTTATTCTGGAAATGGAGATCTATCTTTGATAGGTGAAATGCTGTAAAGACTCAAGTGCAAAATAATCACAATCTGAGTCAAAAATAATGCTTCAAGCTACCATAGTGTTTTATATATTTACATACTTTCCCTTCATCCCGCCAGTATCAGAAAGCTGTATAATAATAAACAAGGTCAGATACAATAAAACAATCTATTGCAGATTTATTTTAAAAAATATTTTGTTATATATTTTTTTTTTTTTAAAAAAAATCCCATCTCATCCGTGTAGGTGGTAATATGTTTTAGGTGTACCTAGTTCTGTACTTTTCTGAACAAAGAGCTCTGATGTTCTTAGGATCTATTGAAGTCACTCTCCCATCTTTGGCCTTTACTTTCCAGTACATCTTCTCCAGTTTCTCCTTCAGGTCCTGGTACTTCTCCAGCTTCTCATACTCCTTCCTCATGTTGCTATCACTTGGCACATCAATTACCATTGGTGTCTTTTGGTCCTTGTCAATGACCAAGATGAGGAGGAGCTTCCAGGCCTTCACATCAGCAGCTTCTACATTCTTCTTTGGCCAGCTCACTATACTGGCAGAGGATTTAATAACTGGAAGGGCATATGTGCTGATGGCATGGATCATGTTATTCCCATTGAATTGATTCTTCAGGACCTGTCTGATCCTTTGGTGATAATTGATGTTGCTATCTTACTTGCCTCCTCAGTGTGGTTCCCATGTGGCTGTGGAATACCAAGGTACTTGTAACTGGTCTGTATATCTGCTATGTAGCCAGCTGGTAATTCCACCCCATCAGTCTTAACTGCTTTCCCTCTCTTGACCATCATCTGTCCACATTTCTCTAGTCTGAATGACATCCCAGTATCCACACTGTAGATCTGTATAAGGTGGATTAGTGAGTTGATGGCTCTCATTCACTCCTAGCATCTTCTTCTTCTTCTTGTGCTATATCCGTTATCGGATGTTGGCGATCATGTTGGCGATCCTGTTTTTATCAGCAGCCGCACGAAAGAGTGCTGCTAAGTTTTGTCCAAACCAGTCCCTTATGATTTTGAAGCCACGATGTTCTTCTTCTGCCTGGACCTCGTTTGCCTTCAATCTTTCCCTGGAGGATTAAATGGAGTATGCTGTATTTTTCTAGGTGTCGCATCACATGTCCGAAATATTCTAATTTTCGTTTTTTAATTGTTTGGATGATTTCCCTTGGCTTTCCCAGGCGGCTTATTACCTCCTCATTTCTGATCTTATCAACCCAGCTTATACATAACAGCCGCCTGTAAATCCACATTTCAAATGCTTCTAGTCTCTTCAGGTGGCCTTCTGTCAGAGACCAACTCTCTACTCCATATAGCAGGACAGAAAAAATATAGCATCTGACAAGCCTTAGGCTTATGCCGTGACTGCAGAAGACCTTTTTCATTTTGAAGAATGCTGTTCGAGCTTTTTCTATCCTTGTCCTAGCATACAACTTGATTTTATCCAGGAGACAGCTAATGATAGTTACACTCTCCATATCCAGTCCTTGTGATTTTTTTTTGATACACACATATTTAAAAACCTTTAAAAATCAGGAACTTTTAAAACAACATTACAGTATGTGGAAATTAACCAGCACATAAACAATACTAGGTATGTATGCACTACAAAATCCTCAGATGAAGGCTCTAATGCTGGGAAAGAGAAAGAAAGAGAAGAAGAAGATGAACAACAGCAAAGTAAATGGACTCAATAAGAGTGACAATGGATGCACTGTTGGAAGATCTGAAAGACTACATTATAGATAGATTGTTATTGAGAAAATCTATGTGGTTGGTTAGAGTCAAAAATGATTTGATGGCATGTAATCAATCAACCGATAGAAAACAAAAATACATTACCACATAGATAACATAGTGAAAATTAAAATTATAAGAAACAAAATTAATATATAAATTATTAAAAATATTGCAAATGCACACATATACACATATACATATATAAAATATTAGTCCGAAAGGTAGTTATTAATTCCCAACAAAATACCCATAAAATTTCACCATTTCACCACCATCTTGTTTAGTAAATACACCAGATAATTCAATCTGTAATCAGTAATCATTAGATGAAAGATTTTGATTCCATAGAGTACAAAAGAAGTGACAACCGCCAGTTAAGACAGAGTCCTTAGATTACTTCACTAAAATTGTCTTTATAAATGTAAATTCTATTATAAATGTTTATTATCATTGATACTGCAACCACAAACAATATGATTTATAGGTAATATTTATTCCAGTGTCCAGTAATTCTTTACTTCAAGA
Organism: Protobothrops mucrosquamatus; assembly: GCF_001527695.2. Taxonomy (NCBI): domain Eukaryota; kingdom Metazoa; phylum Chordata; class Lepidosauria; order Squamata; family Viperidae; genus Protobothrops; species Protobothrops mucrosquamatus. The sequence continues at coordinate 18,988 of NW_015386658.1, read as the reverse complement.
CTCAGTATGTAGTATATTTTGCTAATTTTGTAATATACCTGCCATGAAGACATTTCTAATTAAATCAGCAGTAAAGTAAATTAACATACAAAATTATGAAGTTGCCCATTTAAATTGTGTTTGTATTTAAAATACAAAATAAGTGCTCCTTGAAGAGTCAGCTATAACTTCTGATTTCAACTTCCTACCAAAGATGATAGTACCGTTGTTATTTATTATATTTATAATAATATAATATACTACTGCAATATATCTACTATGCCTGTAGAAAATACCTAAATTAATGGTTTTTCCACCATGTACATACTAATCAAAAAAGAAGACTGACTTGCATTAGAGCAAAACTTCTTGATCCTCACGGCAAGGATCTGATCCAAATGAAACCTGAATTGGCAATTTGTAAATACAAAAAAAGGACTTAAATCTAGAATTATGAAGTAAAGATAAGTAATTAGCACACAGATCAGTAATATTTATGCACAAAAGTATAACATTTGGACCACTTCACCATTTAAACCAGCAGTCCAAGTAACAATGTTATCCTACTTTCCTTCTTTCTGTTCTTATTTTTCCATTCTTTGTTTTAATAATCTTAAATTAAGATTATTGAGATTAGTGTAATAATTAAATGTTAGATTGGGGTTGAAACTATTTCCTTCAATAAACTGGGTAAAAGCAGCAGGATGCCATGCAATAGTAACAGTGATATCACCAAAACAGATGGCTGAAACTTCCCAGTAATTTTGAGGGAGGGAAAACAAGAAATCTCATCACCCAAAATATGTGATGTTGTTGCCAAAATTTAGCAACATGACCCTGAGATTCTTGGACACTGCAAATGGGATGCTGTAAGGCTGCCTGTTGCCCACTGCTGTGATAGATGGTACATACTCTAACCTATTTTATCTCTTCCTATAAGTGTTTATTACTGTTCATGTGCATCTTCTTTAAAATATATAGTTTTTGAATATAATAATTCCTCTCCACTAGTGAGTATGAATGGCAATTGGAATTAACTCTTCATTAACCACTTTAATCATTTGCTTTTCCAATTGCCTGTGGCTTAAGGCAATTCTAATGAAGTAAATAATGTTCTTGAAGTTCTTCACCCTCCAGGATTTAAATGTGATAAGGATGACTAGTCCTTGGAATTTTTTTTTATAAAGATAAGGAAAAATGCTGTAACAATGGATTATCCATGGATTATTTGGGGCCAAGAATTTTATCTGCCACCACTAGTCTATCAGTGGAAGACCGGAACAGGTTTTAATGTTTTGCTCTTTTCTGTATTTCAACAGATAAGTAACTAACCATTTCAGTAAAAGGTTCAGTAAAAGTTTGATTTCAAGAGGTTTTTTTAATTGTACTTCCTACTTTGCCCTTCAAGTTTACATATGTTTGGGAGCAAGAAAAAAATAAGTCTTATGCTATTAAATTGAAAAGCATTCAGACAGAATATTATCTGACGTTCAGTGATCTTGAAAGCACACTCATAAATTGCCTGGCAAAGTCTCATTAAACATTTTCTCCCATTAGTAAGATGATCAGATTATTATTATCATATAGTTAATGCATATTCTAATTGAACCAAATGAACCAAAAGTTTTCCCCATAAAAAGCAGTGTTCAGAGGCATGTCTATGGTATAAAATGCATTCCACAAAGTTAATAACTGTTATATAAAGATATCAAGATTGAAATATTATGCATTATATTATCATGGTGTTGCTTCAGGTACAAATAAAGATTATTCTGTAAACCTAATCTTTTTTTATCCATTACATCAGAACTGATCAACTAGTTCTTTCAAAACCATTCTGCATTTTTATGGTGGCCCACAAGAGTATAGCAAAATGAGACTATCACCTCATTTGCTGTGGAAGTAGAGGACTGATTCCTAGCAACAGTTCTGCTGTATGGCTGCTCTATCACAAAGACCAGAAAGTAAAGGTTTGAATTCATTCAGAAATAAAGTTAATGTTTTTGTGTGAGTAGAAAATGAAATGGGAGAGAATTATATATTAGTATTCTTGATGACAACGTGATAGCGAAGCCAGGTGGAGCCCATTCAGAGTAAAATTATCCAACTGTGAAATATTTCAATCTTGAAACAGGTATTCCGGATTGAATTGGCCAATTTGCATTCCAAAATGTTTGGAATAGTTCATTTCAAATTCTTTAGGCCACTGTACAATACACACGCCTAACTAGATGTGGACCTTGGCTGATCTGTAAACATTGAACAAGATCTGAGATTACCATGAAACAGCAGTGCTGTAGACTAGAACTGTGGATTTGGGGATGGGGAATCTAGAAAATAGCAATTGCAGACCATTTCTGTATTGTTGCCATGAAAATGATATGGAACTATCCAGAAAGTAATTAGGAATTAATATAAGACTTTTTGTAATAATATGTTTTAGTTGGTACCTTAAGCTGTAACAAAAAAGGAATGAAATACTTGAAATAAATTCGTGATGTAACTTCTCCCTGGTGCAATCAATGAAATCTGGGAAATTTACAAAACAGCCATAAGATAATCAATTAAATAATTTAAATATCCATGGTATAAAATTGTATGGCTTTTTACTATGATTAGTATAGCTCAATGAAAATGCCGACATGAAAGATGCAAAAATTCCATTTTTATTATTAAAAAGGTTCTAAAAATAAAACTACCAAAATAATTATTTTATATAAGCTTATGATATCAGGATTCTTAGGTATATTTTTTTTCCAAATCTGTCACTACATTTTCTAAAAAGAATAGGGACAGCTAAAATGATCAGATCCCTGGAGCAATTATGGGATAAAGGTATAGAAACAATTCTGTATTTGGGTTACTCTTTTAGTTTAAAATAAAAGGGAACTGAACAGAAGTGTACAAATAATGAAATACGTATAAAGAAAGGATATAAAATATTGTTTTTCCCCTTCTTTTGCAATAACGAATAGTGGGAGATTTGTGATAGATAAAAGGAAGTTCCTCACACAGCACAATGTCAAGCTATAGCATTAGCTAAAATATATTGTCATGTGTGCCAACTTGGATGGCTTTAAAAAAAAATAGATAAAATTTGGGGAGATTAAAGTTACAAATGGCTATTAATCAGAATGGCTATATTTATTTCCAGTATCATTAAGGCTGTGAAAACCAGTTGCTGGGAAGTTCAAGCAGAAGAGTCATTGCACTTGTGTCATTTTTCTACTTGGCCATCTAGCTGACCATTAAAGGGAAAGGATTTTGGACTAGCTAGTTCCTTGATCTGTCCCATGCCATCTCTTTTTGTTATGTCATTCCTGAGATTTAACCTGCAATGAAATAAAAGCTTTGTGTGTATAAACATACATGTGTATGTGCTTACGGAATATTTTGTTTTTGATTTAAAAAACATTGAAGGAGAAAAGGGGGTTGTTTCTGAATCAATTTGTGTTGTCAAGGTTGTATTTTACAGTCACTTAGTGCTTTATGGTTTAATTATGAAGGGCCCCGAGATTTAAATCTGAACTGAAAAAAGATCAAACTGGCCTTTTGCTCCCTAATTTTAAAGGCAGAGAAAAAGAGAAAACTGAGGGTGAAGGTTCATTCTCTGAGCTTGGGGGTTGGTTTCTGAACGTTTCGTTACCAGGCTAGGTAAACATCTTCAGCGGGATTTAGGGGATGACAGTGTTCTCCTGTTTATGAGGGCTTCAGGTATGGGTGTGTCAAGTGAGGGTCTTGTTAAACAGAAGAACACTGACATTGACATCCCCTAAACTCAGCTGAAGAGTAACAAAATGTTCGGAAACCAACCGACAAGCTCAAAGAACGAACCTTCACCCTCATTCAACACCTGAGCTACAGATATTCACCACTATTGCAAAGATAAAGCTGCCTTTTACTGTGCAATATGTTAAATCTTTTTTATTTATAGGACCAGGAATAATTTGAGAAATGAGAGTTTTGCCTGAGATATTATAGACTTCATAATGTAGTATCAAAGTAGAATCCAAAAAGTGTGGTCTTTCTTGACAGTACCTACCTTAAAAGTTATGTCAGGGATTAAACCCCCCCCCCATTTTTGCCATTCCCAGAGAGCTCAAATTGTACAAAAAATAGTACAGTTGTGATATACAAAAATGTACAATTGCTATGTGTTTTCCTCTTTACAGCTGTTAAACTGTCTATGATACAGCAGGCTAGTACCCAAGGGTGTTTTCTTGCTGTTTCGTTTTTTTGCTAATTGCTATAGTAATATCTGACTCCNCTTCAGTGAAAACACACCTCCAGTTATTTTTATAATTAAAAACTGAATGCAAGGACGCATGACAAATACTAAATAAACTATCAGCCCTCATATTTTCATAAGTAATAAAGAGCTTGTGCAGGCAGCTATAACTTATAACTTGATATACGAAGGGAGGGCTAAAAAGTAGTGGAACTGAAAAAATTAATTAGCCTGAAGGGAAGTTGTTCCACATGGGTAACCCCTGAAGCCCTGATTCACACAAAATGACTTACTGAGGGAATAAGAGCACAGGATAAGAAGCTACTATATCTACTGAAACACTATGAACTTGAAATAAATTGCATACCATAAGCATATCAGAGTCAAGCATTCGTTTTTACTAGATTTTAAAAGTGAATGCACAATTGAAATCAGAGACTTTTCTTTTGGTTTTAATGAACAAACAAATAGAAGCATCTTAACGAATTTTGTTTTTATATCACAGCAGCAAGACTTTCATATACAGAAAGGGGTAAGAGCTTACCAATACCTACAATGGAAGAATGGATGGTGAAGCTGATGGAATCGGCAGAGATGGTGAAATTGACAGCTTTTATTAAAGAACAGACGTCGACCAATTTTACTTGGAAACTACTTTTGGACTTTTTGCAAGAAACTGAAAGAAATGAAATGTTGATTTGGGGAAATTTATAATTTGAATTATTTAGGATTATAGCAATAACGTAGACAATTATCTGGAAGTTGAGTCATGGCAATTGGACTACTTTTCTTCTTAAGTTTGAAACATTTCACTGCTTATCCAAGTAGCTTCTTCAGGCTGAGCAAGTTGGTTAGAGGGACCCCATATAAGTCCTCCAGGGTGGTTTCATTTCTCACCTAATCTGGATAGGCTCCGTTAGGTGAGTAGGCAGAGAGTTGTTTATTTATTTATTTATTTATTTTATTTATTTTCATTAACTTATATGCCGCCCTTCTCCCCATGGGACTCAGGGAGGTAAATGTTCCAGCTCCTAAATCCTTTCCCCTAGGTAGGTTGTTCAGTGTAGCCTCCCTGATGAACCTATGAAGTGGTCTTAATCTTCCTCCAACTAATGAAAGAGCAGCATAAAAAATGAGGGATAGTTGTGTCTGAGGACTCCTCCTCTATTGAGGGAAGGATTTTCCACTTTGGCATAAATGGATTCCTCCACTCCTCTCTCAAACCATCTGCCTTCCCTGTCCAAATTGTGAACATTATGGTCCTCAAAAGTGTCCTTTTCCTTTTAAATGAAGGCCTAATGCTGGTTCTGGTGAAGGAAGTAGCATTACTTCACAGGTTCACTAAGGAGGTTCATACTTAATGATCCACCTAGGAAAAAGGATTTAGGACTTGGAACATTTACCTATTTTTTTAAATATAAAAGCATTGAATACATAAGAAATATTTATGTTAGCTGAAATTAAATTTAAATTTTATCAAATATAAATTTATCTTAAGTTCATTTTTTTTCTGGTCAACTTAGTTTTAAGAATATAACTCCTGATATGCCACTCAAAGGCTAACTGCAGCCTTCAGTTCAAAGTTAAATGATTTTGAAGTAGAATATTAATTATATAAATCTACAAATGTTTCTAAAATAGGATTAGACTATGATGATTGGGCCCACTGTAGCACATATCTGGGGGGAAATATATAATGCTTTAAACTCCACCTAGTGGGCACAACAGAAACAAAAGTTAGTATCTGGGGTCAGAACATCTGAAGCCAGCTAAGGCCTGAAACTTTATAAAATTAATAATCCGGTCAATGGAACTGGAAGTAAATTGGAAGCATTTTCTACAGCTGCACAGGTATAGCTGGTCATTGAGCAAAACTCTATAAAAAGAAAAAAGTCCAACATCAATATTGAAAATACATCCAAGGAAAGCTGCAGGTAATAGAACACTTTCCCATGAAAATTATATTTTACAGTGCTTAAAATAGGCTGGACATGTCCCCAACCCAGTAGATGGTTGGCTCACACTAGGTTTACAAGTCACAATGATGGAATCCATCCTAAGTACATCGTATTTTGACATGTATATGTGAATCCAACTATTATTACAACCACTATTTATACATTATTCTGCATTGCTTACAATAAAATTATCTTTCTTCCTTGCAAAACAATTTACAGGAAAATTACTTTAATGAGATAAAACATCAGATGTCTTTCTTAAAAGCTTTTGTACATTCATCTACATTGCATTTTCTATGGCTCCAAATTTCTGGGGTGCATACAGCTTGAGAAGCCTAGCGTGAATTTAAAAATCTGGGAAGACTAATTTTACAGTCTAAAAAACTATATGATTTTTCTTTAGAATGATTTGAATAGCTATCCAGCCTTTTTTATGTCCAATAAGCATGGAATGGGATATCGGTTTCAGAAAGGTTTTCATGAACAACTTTGGTCATAAATTATTATAAGTTGAGTCTTTAAGTATACAAAGTGAATCAATAATAATAATAATAATAATAATAATAATAATAATAATAATAATAATAATAATAAAGTTGGAAGGGACCTTGGAGGTCATCTAGTCCAACCCCCTGCTCAGGCAGGTAACCCTATACCATTTCGGACAAATGGCTGTCCAGTTTCTTCTTAAAAACTTCCAGTGTTGGAGCATTCACCGCTTCTGGAGGCAGGCTGTTCCACTGGTTAATTCAGTGGTTCTCAACCTTTTTAATGCCGTGACCCCAACCGGTCGTAAGTCGAGGACTAAACCGGTCGTAAGTCAAGGACTAAACCGGTCGTAAGTCGAGGACTACCCAACCGGTCGTAAGTCGAGGACCTTCCCTGCCCGGGAGCGCCGCGCATGTGTGGTTCCGCCCCCTGCGCCGGCCGAGGCGTAGCTGGCAAGCGGCAGAGACGGAGCAGGCCGACCACCAGCTGGCCCAGCCCAAGGGAGGTAAGGCACCCGCTGGAAAAGGGGAAAAAAATGGCGGACAGCCTTGCTTGGCGACCCCCATGAAATGGTCGATCGACCCCAAATGGGGTCCCGACCCACAGGTTGAGAACCACTGGGTTAATTGTTCTGTCAGGAAGTTTCTCCTTAGTTCTAGTTTGCTTCTCTCCTTGATTAGTTTCCATCCATTGCTTCTTGTCCTGCCTTCAGGTGCTTTGGAAAATAGCTTGACTCCCTCTTCTCTGTGGCAGCCCCTGAGATATTGGAACACTGCTATCATGTCCCCCCTCGTCCTTCTCTTCATTAAACTAGACATTTCAATATTAATTGAAATCATGACAAAACTTTGGGGCTAACGTTCTTTATTGTTTTAAGGGTCAGTAACTACAGAAACACATGTATTCCTTATAGTAACAATGATGGACAAATCCACCTAGGACACTTTTTGTTATGCAATACCAATACTCAACATGTTATTTCCAATGAAGTTTCTAGTGACTTTCAATTGAGAATTGCTTTCTGATGTTCTCATAAATCCTTTCAAAGGATGGTAAAACATAGTATCTATTAATCTGTGCTATCAAATGTAATTGTTTGTATAAGACATAAGAAGACCCGTGGTGGTGCAGTGATTAGAATGCAGTCTTGCAGGTTAATTCTACCGCTAGC
>NW_015386658.1:0-7072 GCF_001527695.2 Protobothrops mucrosquamatus | reverse complement strand
AAGAAAAGCTAACTCCCGGCTCACACATCGTTCAAAACTATAGGACTTGTTTAATTTTGGCTTAGCACACTGTTTGAATCAGTCCAGAATGACTTTTACACCATAACTTACAGCTTAACACAATCTGTATGCCTAACCAATTGCTTATTAAACAAATCATAACATTTGCATTGGCTTACCATGATGTATAAATCAAAAGGTGTGGAAATTGTTGAAAATTTCTGCTTCAGCTAGGGAAAAGAGTTTAGATGATATGCGTGTGGAAATGTCTACGTACAGTGCTGCTTCATCAAGTAAAATTAAAAAAATGACAATAATGAAAAAAACATTGTTAGGGGGACCCATTAATCAAACCTCTATCCAGTAAGCATACCTATCTAAAAGTATACCAATAACTTTTCAGCACCATACTAAATTTGCCTTTTTTCCCCAGACATTTTATCACCAGATTTTGTGTGCCCATACTAGTGGTGCTTAAATATATAGATTCCCTTGTTAATTATATTTTTAATATAATTGTTTATTGAAAAGATTAGAAATATTGCTATATAGTTATAATATTAATAACAATACCTTTCAGCTGTTGAGTAGGAAGTAAAAATAATTTTATGGGTAACAAAGGAATTTCTCCCAATGGAATTACTAATATTTTTGTTTAAACATAGGATCTTGTTGCAATTTTTCTCTCTAACCATTTTTAATCCCTAGAAATGATGTGAATGGAAGACAATATACGGAATTCTGTTCAAGTAAAATTATGTAAATTGAAAGACTGTTTTATGAAAGCTGCTTGAGTCCCAGTGATAATAAAAGAGATATATATAAATATTTAAAGCCGTATAAGAAAATTATTCTAGGCCAGAGAAGCTAGCAGCATGAATTTATATACGTATGTTTATTGTAATGTAACCTAAGGTAAAACTTCCAGTGAATGTACATAAATTATCCCTTTTATCTTCTCAAGACAATAAACAGAAACTAATTTGCAACTACATATTGCAATAACTATTGCCCATATTTTAATGTCAATTTCTCCCTCATACAACATTTACATTCAGCTTCCCCCATTGACTTTGCTTGACAAAAGCCCCCTGGGAATGTTGCAAATGGTGAACACATGATACTGGGTTACTGCAACTATCATAAATATATGTCAGTTGCCAAGCCCCCCCCCCAAATTTTGATCACGTGATCACAGCGATGCTACAATGGTTGTAAGTGCAAGACCAGTTGTAATTCACTTTTTTCAGCACTGTAACTTTGAATGGTTATTAAACGGTCGTAAATTGTTTCTCCTTTAAAAGATGAGGAGAATGAACCCTTGTCATATAGCTATTCTTTCTTATGGGTTTTATTCTTCCTTGTATGATTACGTTTGTCACATATTAATATTAATAACTAGAAATGTTGAATGTTTGTAGTACTGAGAAAAAAGCATGCTCGCTTTGGGGCTATAAACGTTATTTTTCTTCTAAAATCACTTTCTACCAGAACAGTAGCACTATCACCCTATCTTACTTCTTAATACTCACAATACTCACAATCGCTTACCTCTCAACAGAAAAAATACACCACTGAAAACAAACACTTCATCCTTTTCTTGAACAGTGCAACACCTAAAATCATGATGCACAAAGTAATTTATCCAGTGGGCTTATCTGAAATTTTGAAGCAGCTGAGGACAATTATGATGGAGCCTCCTATTCACAAAATGTTGGGCACTATCAAGCATAAAATATCTACTTACTGGAAAATAATCTCTGCCACTTTGTTAGAGAATCCTTGATAATCAGCAGTCTATTTTTTATAGATATATACATTTCCACATCAACTCTGGATTACTATCACCCAACATTTTCATGTTTCACAAAGCCTATTAGACACTGTTCTTGAAGGAAATATAGAAGAGGTGGGTGGATGCTCTGCTTTTATTTATTTATGTCAATAGGGTATTTTAAAAAATAAACAAGACAAGGAGACTGGTAGGGACTACATTGTATGTTCCTGAACTGTCTTTTATGTCCAATTATTTTCTCACTTTCACCTATGCATCTGTCATCCTCTTGGAGGATTGCAATAACAATTCTGATCTTTTATACCTATATATTTTGAGGACAAAGGTAAAATACAGTACATTTATACACTTTGAAATCTGAAACACACCACTTAAGATTTTAAGTATCAACTCAATGATCTCCTTCATACTAAAGGGATAATGAAAGGAAGTTGCTTTCATTTTAAATGCCTTGAAATGAAGCAGTGTATCTACATTGCAGAGTTTACACAGATGAACGCATGGAAAAGATGTTAGAAGAGTCTGCAATGGGAATTTGGGATTTTTTTCCTGAACTCAAGAGAGTGAAAATGTCCAGAATTGCTTTTAACATTTCAACCAGCTAGCTAATTATAGTTATGAACTAGACCTTGCCTCCTATATCTATAGTTTATTTAGTTACTTGAATTTATAAGCCACCAAACTCCGATGATCTCGTAATTATATTTCAGATCACTACAGAATGCTGATATCAGATGGAGCAACTCGTACAGGCAAAATTGCAACTGGTATAGAAAACTGCTGCCCACAAGTGTGACATAACTGGTGAGGTACTGGGTGACAACAGGGAAACCCGGGTTGTAGTCCATTTTCAGCAATGGAAACTCACTGAGGGCCTTTGGGCCAGTCATTCTCTCTTGGGAGGCCACACTGCATATACTTGTGTACACCACCTTGAGTATCCTATATAGGTACTCCTTGAGATGCAACCATAATGAAACTTGGCCACATGGTCACATTGTGGAGGCCATTAAGCAAGACAGTTCGTTTAATGAACCCTACCCTCTGCTCTCCCTGATGTGGCCATTAAACAAACACAAGTTGTTAAATGGAGCAGGGGGTGCGTCAGAGATGGGGGAGGTCCTTGGAGGCCTAGTGCAGAACAGGTCCATCTGCCCTGGGCCTCCTAAGGTCTCCCCAACCCCCCAAGGCATACTGTTTTCCACTTCCTGCCCCTTCACCTATATTAGCCTGCCTACAGAAAAGAATATCTACAGCTCAGGAACTGTGTACTTCTTGGTGTTCTCTGAGCTTAGTTGTTTGCTTGGAGGCATTTCATTACCCAACAAGGCAACATCATCAGTGCATGTCAATATATTCACACTGATGATGTTACCTAGCTGGGTAATGAAATATCTGCAAGCAAGCCACCAAGCTCAGAGAGCACCAAGAACTCCAGAAAACTAGAATCATAGGCACAAAAGATAAAGCTTTCCATTGATTCCTATCTATGGAACATATTATGTCTACTTTCGTCAGTTCCTGGAAGAAAGCCAAAATACAAATAAATAAATTGGGGCGATCAGATCCCATTATAATTATTCAGTTGTATAAGTTATTCATATATACATATAATCCTTTTCCAGAGACAGCTTTATATCTAACATATTATAGCCTTACAATTTTATTTTACACTAATTTTGATCATGGAAACTACAGAAGGGCAAATGACCACGATAAAGGCTAAAAACTAGATCTCAGTGTATGTCTATTATACAGCAATTATATAATAATAAAATTCTCTTTCAGCATTCATCTACTGCCATCCAGTGGAGATTTATTGAAAGAAAAAAAAGCATATAATCCTGCAAGTTTCTTACCATTTAAATAAAATTGCTATTCTAACTGGATTGTTCCAACTCGACTACAAAAATCTGGAACATTTTTTACATGGGAGAAAAGAGGTAGCTAACTTAGGAGTGGTAAAAAAAAAATTGGAAATTCTGGAAGACATATAGTATACACAGAAGATATAATTACTGCAGAACACACAAGTCAGAGCCTTCAGTGTATATAGGCCAGGTTTCAGGGTTTAAGTTCTAGGTTTTTTCCTCTACCTTGTTGTCTTAGAAGATACTTAGCTATTCTCTTGGTGGCATTGGAAAACACCTGGTCTGTGCTGATGTAACAGTTCTCTCTATTCTGAGAATTGATGTTTTCTACATTGTCTCCATTCCTTACAATTATTACATCTCAAGAATGTTATCTTCCATGACTAATATTCTAACCTCAATACCTTCCTTCAGCTGTAAGAATTAGATTCCCATGCAATTCAGGTATTGCATATATACCCAACTAAATCTCCAAGGAGCATAAATCAGTGATCAGTGAAGGGGGGGGGGATGAGAATTTTTTCATTATTTCCTTTGTTCAGCCTCAGGTGGTGTGCCACTTATGATTTATTATTAAGATTCTCTGGCAATGGTAACTCATGACATGGTTGCAAAACTGCAACACTGTACATTATCCTTTGGAGGTAACTTGGAATCTACTGCTGGTACACAGTGCAGCAGCTAACGCTTAACAAGGAAGATAGCCTCTTCTGAAGTGACTGAAGTTGTTCCCAATAAACTTCTGGGCTAAAATCAAAGTTCTGGTTTCCCCTTTAAAGACTTACAATGTAGCTCTAATGATATTAGGTAACACCTTGCCAAAATCAAATCTGCCTATTTGGTCTAGTTATTTAAAGAAAACCTGTTGATAATTCCTTTTTTGTGAGGTTTATCAGGCTTAGATTAGGCAAAAGGCCTTCTACTGAGTCTGCCATTTTCTGGAAGATACGCCCATCCAAGCTAAGGCTGTCCCTTAATATATAATCTGGGTGTGTTTTTTTTCAAAAGCAGGCCAAACCAGCAGTGTTCCAGTGAGAGCCTGGTCCTTAGTTAAGTGAATGGTACCTCTGATCCCCAACCCCAACCCCAGGCTGCAGCTCACTAATGGGCCGTGGCCTATTCGTAACCAGGCCGTGAGAGAGGTGGGTGTGCATGCAGTCAAGCTGCGTGTGCATGTGCGTGTGCGCCGGCCCATACTTGTGTGCGTTGAGCTAGCACGCATGCACACCGGCCTGCCACTTGCACGGCCCGGTTACTTTCTCCCCCCACCAGCTGGGCCGCCAAGCTGCATTAGCAGTTTTAATAGGTTTTTCAAAATTTTGTTTTAAAAATTGACATAAGATCTTAAGATTGGAGTAAGCTATAAATATTATAAATTGCCTTATATTGCTTAATTAACATATTAGCTGGTATGTGTCAAACAAGAACTCAACATAGTAAACTAAAGCTATTTTTCCTCTACCCAGGAATCATAATTCTAACAATAGGAAAATTTTATTTTGCTTTTATTTTCAATGAATTATGGCTAAAATATTTGACATTCAAATTAACACTGACGAGAGGTTCTTTACAGGTAGCCTTTAGTTAATGCTGGCACTTGGTATTTACATTTCCATTGCTAAGCAATGCAATCACGAAGCACAACTTCTCCTGACCACATCACTTAGCAACAGCAGTCCTGGTTGCTGGCATTAATTGAATCCCACCCACTTGTTAGGTGAGGACACACGCCAATCCAAGCCATTTCCAGCTTGCTCTTTCCCAGTCCAGAGCTTCAGTAAGGGATATGGGACTGCCCCCTCTTCATCCACCTGCCTCCCCTTCCATCTCTGGCCTTTTGGCCATCTTCTCCCTCTCTATGATGATGCACAGCCAGCCTAGCCCTTTTAGAGACAGCTGCTGGCCTTACCTTTTTTGCAAGGTCACACCTTGTCAAAATTGTGAGCGGCCTTCTTGTGAAGCTTTGAAGTGTCCCAAGAAAGACTAAGTAAGCGCCTTAATTTTGAATACACAATCAGGGCCTACCATTCATTCAGTGCCACCATTAACTTCAAATGATTATTGAACATAGTCGTTAACTGAGGTCTAATTGTACTTACATTACATGATGACTCATAGGATTCACACAACACACTAATGTAAAATTAAATCATTTTACGATTTAATGCAGTATATGAAGTTATTCATTACCTTTGCTACAAAAGGTAATGGAAGAAAACATTTATTGAATATCTGCTTTATTGGATGCATAAGCTTGTTTGTGTCCAGGAGATAATTACTCGGGACCTACATCAATATTTTGCAGTTACTAGGATGCATCTTTGTGATTCTGTGCACAAATTACCAGTATCCAGAGATATCGTTAGGAAACCATTTGGCTTAAGCCCCAAAGATACTATTCAAAAGGCAACTAGACTTTCTTGGTTTTTTCCTTGCAAACGTTTCGCTTCTCATCCAAAAAGGTTCTTCAGTTCTGGCTGAATGGTGGGGGCAGAATTGAATTAGTTTTTGGGATGAGAAGCGAAACGTTTTCAAAGAAAAGGAAAAAAAACCAAGTCCAGATGCCTTTTGAATAGCCCCTTTGGGGCAACCAGGGCCTGGATGAATGAGAACCTCCATTTGGGTTAATATTTCCACAAAAAGATAAGAACACCCATCCCAGGGAGCTCGTGCTTGCAAAAAATTCTTCCGCATCCCGCCATAGGCCACATCCCAGATTTAAAGATAAAGGAAACTCAACCGATGAGGATTCCCCCCCCCCAAAAAAATAAACCACAATGCAGAATTATCCTGTTCCTGTCTAAGGTACACACCCTTGCTGTGTCGTGCTATATAAAGTGTTATAGCTCAGAACTATCTGGCGACACAAATAGCTTTAGCTTCGGAAAGGGACCAGAACCCTCCCTGCTTTTTCCACTGCCAGCAAACAGAAACGGAAGGGGGAAAGTGCCGCGTTCAGGACCAGCAAGGAGGCTCAGCCAATACCTGCGCAGACAATGTTCGCACACGCCTCCGAGGCGCTTCTTGCTGACGATGTAAGCGAAGGGCGCCGCGCGATACAGCAACTCGCCCGATTTCACCGCCTTCAAGAGGCGCAAGCCGTTGCCTTTGCCCGGGCTTGCAAACTTTTCCATTGTCGTTCCGCAGAGCAGGGAATAAACTGAAAGACCTGCCGACCGGCACGCTTCCCGCCTCGATCCCCACGTGACGCTGCTCTGCCTGCCACCGGAATCCTCTCTCTTTCGAGCAAAAAGAGCCCGCCTTCCTTACGTCCCCCGGTGCCGCGCCTGTTTAGAAATTCGCAGTCGCAGCTTTTCCTCCCTCGCCCCGTTATTAAAACGCAGAAAAGGGTTGTTATAAATAGCACTTAAATAGTTGCATGTGGAGTGTGTAGGACTGCAGATGT